>NC_056561.1:21031798-21068870 GCF_013358625.1 Macadamia integrifolia | reverse complement strand
AGGAGAAAAAAAAACAGATTTTAGTATAGTTCTAATATTTTTCTCACTCTTGAGAAAGACAATAGAAATTTAGGAAATAGTTTAGGTTGTCTTCATATTGTGAATCTATAAAATCCCAAAATCCAAACACTGGAATACTCATTAATTTTTTTTTTTTTTGGTTAAATGGAATACTCAATACTCACATGGGATGGGAGTGCGACATTGGCAGTAAAGGAGTAAGGTCATGGAGATAGGAAGCGAGTGAGGACGATTTTTCCTGTACTAGATTTCAATACCACCTATCCTACGTTCTGTCCTCCATCAAGTCCCCTTTTAATTATGGGTTTAAATTGTCTGTAGTGAGTGACGAAGTGTAATGAGAATCCAATGGTTAAAAGCATCTAGGCATACGTCTTAATGGGCTTCCAATTACTCGATGCTCATTGCACTGCTGCAGTGACTGCAAACAATTTTCACTCTTTAATTTCAGAAAAAGTTAGCAGTTTGCTGTCTTCCCTATCAAGGGGGGGGGGGGTAGAGAAGCCTTTTCTTAAGAGAGGAGAGTGGTACATGGCAACCATGGTGTAGGCTAGGGGTGTCAACCGGTCGGGCCGGTTCGATTTCGGTCGGGCTTAATCGGTCTTGAAGACTTTCAAAGGCTACACCGTGTCCGCCCATTTAACTAATCGGGCTTAGTTATTGAGGGCATGGTACACTTTATATTCGATAGGTCAGCCTCGGGTTATAATCGGGCTATCTTAATCGGGTTTTAGTCGGGCCTTAACCGGGCTACGGACATATTTAATGTTAAACGGACTTTAATCGGTTTTTAAACGGGTCCTCTTTAAAATGTGCTCTTATATTCCGGCCCACTCATGCAAGCCCAAAAAAATGAAAATAAATCAATAAATGATACCAAATATAACCATTATTTAAAATGTGAACATGTCTTTACTTTTTAGTTTTTATTCTTTAATTTGGGGGGTAAAATAGGTACATTACAATCATTAAAGGGTCGGGCCAAGTCGGTGCACAATATGCCGGTCTCGGTCGGGCGTTGTTCGGTCGGTCTCAGTCGGGCGCCCGACGGTCCAATTAGCAAAATCGAGACCGACCATTTATAAATGGGCCGGGCTCAAGCCCGACACGTTTAATAAACGGTCCGGGCCGGGCCGATTTATAAACAGTCGGTCCCAATCGGTTTAGTCGGATCGGGCCACGAATTGACACCCCTAGTGTAGGCTAATGCTCCTGGTCAAAGTTTTTTCCTTTTAAGTTTCGTTTGTTTAAAAAAAAAAAAAAAATCGTAGTCCTCTTGGATACTTTATTTGGTTTTACAGCTCAAGTAGTCTTAATCTGAATCAACAAGGGCTTGCTCTTTGTTTAATCCACCAATCTCTATGATAGCCTTGCATTGTAATGGATCTCTAAAACAGAATAAAGATTATTATGGAGGAATCATCAAGGATAACAAAGGGAAACCCATTTTAGCTTATGCTGGTATAGAGGATTTTGCTTCAGTACTTCACATGGAGTTACTAGCTGTCTTCAGAGGCATAACTTTATGTATTGAGAAGAACATTACAAAGGTTTCAATCAGGTCAGATTCAAAGCTTGCAGTGGACATAATGGAGTGATCCAAGGCCCTTGGGATACTCAAGTTATTAAGAGAAGGATTTTGCAGTTGACTAAATCTTTTGCATTAATAGAGTTCAAGCATATTTGGAGGGAATTAAATAAGCCAGCAAACTATATGGCTTCTCTTGGACCTCCAAGTGAAGAAATCCTAATTATGCCTACTGAGTTTCCCAATAATCTGAAGATGTTTGTGGAAAAGGATGCAGCCCACATTGTGTATTACAGAGTCTAAAGTGTTTTTTTTTATGATTATTATGATTTTCTATTTTTTAGAAGGGCATGTCCAGCTTGTGCTAGGAATTCCTTAACCTTTCTTTAGATATGTCCTAAGAAGGTAACGGGAATTGCCTTTTTTCTATACTCTATATTTTTTTTTCCTCTTTCAATATAAATATACAACTTGTTTATAAAAAAAAAAAAAAAAAAAAAATCTGAATCAACAATGGCATTAGATTCTTCCAATTACAATTCTGCTCTAGCCGAAATCAACTTAAAACTAAAAAAAAATACATAGGATCACCAACCCAAATCGGATGGAATCAAGATCAAGCTTGATTGATTTCCATCCGAATTGGCATATTCAACTAATCCACTCCCAATTCTTTGATAAAAATCCTCTCTTATCCCAAGTCATTTATCTTATGATCATCCAACGATTGTGACAACTTGGACACACATTTCAACAGCTGTCAATACTTGAGGATACGTGTCCAAATCATCCCAACCATTGAATATGGCTGCAAGATAAATGATTAAACACCTAAATTGTTGGAGAGGAGTGGAATCTTAATTCCTTGAACACCATCAATGGTCCATGATGATAAAAGATTATAGGCACTGGCTTTCTTTATAAAGGAGGTATATCTTTGGATTCTCTCTAGTGATTACCCAAAATCAAATACTTTGCTTTTCCCATTCCCCAAAGATGCATCACAATGCATCACAAGCAATAAGGAAAGTAGTAAGACTGCATCTGCTACACAGTGAGTGTTTGAAGAAGACCCCTCAACACCAAATCCCTTCCTTTTATTTATTTTTAGTTATTATATATATCATTCATTTGAGAAGCGTCAAGCTAGCAGCCTCACTCAACAACTCCTACATCATATGATGGTTTTATTGTTTGGAAGCACAACCCTAGAAGATAGTTTAAGAGAAGCTTATTTTTGTTGTACGGCAGTAGTTGTTCGCCTTCAAATTTTATTGACGTCTTCTGTAAGCCATCAACATTTATGTTCCTTCGATATACTGTCAAAATAGTACTCCAAAAAAAATCACTGTTCCAATCAACCGTGGTATAAGATCAAAATTTAGGGTCACCTTTGATAACTATCAAACATGCATAGATTTTTATTTTTATTTTTATTTTATTTTATTTTATTTTATTTGTGGGGTGAGGGGATTGGGGGTGTTGGTTTGAATGTTACCAAAAAAAAAGTGTGTGTGTGTGTCAATTCAATGCATAACGCATTAGTTGCAGTCTCTGCTTGTAGAGTAGGCACCAGGAGTGTGGAAGGTCTAAGGATCGACTCTTGTCACATGCATTCCCCCCCACCCGATTTCCTATCCCCCCCTCTAATGTTTGTGTGGATCCAATGCATAATGCATTGGTTGCAGCCTCTACTTGTAGAGTAGGCGCCATGAGTGTGGAAGGTCTAAGGATCGACTCCTGTCACATGCATTCCCCCAGCCCATTTCCTATGATCCCCCCTCCCCTTTAATGTATGTGTAAAATCCCCTCGGGCAATTCCTTAGGATATAATAACAAAAAAAAAAAATGTGTGTGTGAGAAAGAGAGAGAGAACCCATACCCAATTCACTTGATTTTCTTCCTATTGTACCATATATTTCCCAATTTACAATCTCTCATATATTTCCCAATTTACAATCTCTTGAACCACTAATAATGGAAGAGGAAGTCTTAATCGTTTGGTTCTGAACAGAATGATTTTCCTATTCTTAAAGTTGTCTGCTTCAGTTTTTGACTTTTTGATACATAACATAACCTAGTATGAGAACCCAAAAAATTACAAATTACAAATTACAACAAAGCAATACATATGTGCACCCCACAAATCTAAGCTTTCCCCTTTTGTTTTTTCTTCTCTTTCGGACGTGATGCTTATCTGTTCTTATTTCTTTCTCCCAGAGGACCAATTAGTAGAAGTAGCTCCAACCACTAGCCTTTGTTGGTGGTATTCCTATCATCTAGACTCTTGAGGTGGGTGGGTGGTACTAGTGGGCACCTTTGTTTTTTTAAGGGTAGAATACTAGTGGGGACCTTTGATAGCATATAAAATTTAGCTTTCCTTTTCCTTTCCCCACATTCTGAGGAGAAGAATCTACATCTAAGACATTTTTTCTCTTTTTTTTTTGGATTAGGCAAATCATCACTTGATGCTCCTCCAACTTAGCCTCTATCCTCATTCAAAGAACAAGTGAGTGTAAATTTTGCAGGCTTCTTACAAATCACTTCTTGTCCATAGAAAATTATTAGTCCTTGGCAAGTCATGGAAAATTTCTACTATCCATAATTGCTAATCACACAAATCAAAAGGATCCTTGGTGATCATATGAGAACATAACTGGAAGATGGAGAAAGAAACAGAGGAGTTTGAATACATATAATTCAAAGAGGAATATTTGGAGTTGTTGGATAGCATCACTTTGCAGTATGGTGCAAAAAAAAAGAAGGCCAGCCTCATTGAAAATAAGCCTGTGATGTAGTTGAATACAATGTTTGGAGGAGAAACAGAGGAAGTTAAAAGAATAGTACTAAAAGCAAATGCACTAATCACTTTTAAGCTCATATATGCTATGATTAGTTAATTAGAGACATTTCAGATCAGATTCCTTAAATTTATGTTTGTTGTACATGATTTTGCTTTGCTAAATGGAACATTAACATGCATAAGTACAAAATTGGAATTTTGGAGATCATCTTTAGAATAAAAATATTTTAAAATAAGCAAGAAAAAAAAAACAAAAAAAGAAAACAAAAACAAAAACAAAACAGAGTTTATAGTGTATAGCTTTAGTAACAATAGGATTGGAAGTTGGGTGATGAAAATTAATGATCGAAAAAGACTGCAAACTATAAATTTTAGGCACCTAGATTCAATAGTAAATAAAGAAGGAGAAATAGAAGATGATGTTACACAGAAAATCAAAATAAGGTGGATGAAGTGGAAGGGTGCGTCAGAAATGTTGTAAGATCAACATATTCCTTTAAAACTCTGAATATAATTTTATAGGACAATTATATGGCTAGAAATGATGTATGGAATAGAATGTTAGACAGTAATGAAACAACTTCCATAATGAGGATGTTGAGATGGATGAGTGATAAAATTAAAAAATATAAATTAAGAAATGAACAGATTAAAACTAATTTAGGAATAACTCCATTACATGATAAGTTGATATCTTAAGACTAATAACAATTATGGCTTTGAATAGAACGATCCATGTGGACGATCCATTTTATTTGGTTAAGATAAGAGTGTTAATCAGTTCCGTTTTGTTTTAGATTCAGGATACAATATTTACAAACCAAAACTGAATCAAAACAAGTTGGCTCTGTTTTATTCGGTTCCTATTCAGTTTTATGTCTTCGGTTTCTTTCAGTTCATATACAGTGTCAGAATTCACTTTAACTTACTCGGTTTTGTTTTGTTCAATTCTTCAATTCGAGCAAGATTTGGGAATATGTCATGTTAGCCTTGAAGAAACATGGTTCAAAAGAAGAAACAAGCAGAAGTGCAGAACAGAAATAAGGAGTGTTGATAGTTGAAGATAGAGGCGGAAGAGACGAAGTGAAAACTGAAATCTTAGAACTTGTGTTTTAACATTTTAGCATTTAGTATGGTTTATGTACAGTTCATGATTGATCTATATATGTTACATTTCATTTGGTTCGATTCAAACCAATAATTTTTAGTCCAAAACTGAATACAAATAAAAATTTTAGCTAGTCTATTGTTCCTCCGATGTTCATGCCAAAGGTGAAACTTTGAGACTTTGTGAACTTTTGTACACGCTAAATTTATTAGAAGAGAAAAAGAATCCTGCCAGCCGACTGTGCAAGATGCAAAAACACCGCACTGCCCCCTCTTGACTTGCCCTAAATATGCTCTCATGCACCCTCCCATTGGTCCTCTGATCTGAAGTTTCCTACCCCCGACCAGCAAGGTTCTCTCACCTTTATTATAATATACTAAAACAGGACCAAAACGTTTGATTCGATTTTCGATCTGATTTTTAACAATAGGTTCCATTCCGGTTCTAAATTGACACCCTTAGGCTGAGTTGAATTGATAGTTCCTTGCATTAACCATCACGGTCAGATTTTTGTTGGTCACCGTTCTATTGGTTAAATGGGCCATTCCAAAGGCCACCTACAACGAATTGACATAAAGTTCAGATTCCTTTATGAGATGGCTCAAGTATCTCTGGTATATAAAAGCACCCACGGACAACCAAATTATGAGTTGCTTATAAGTTACATTTCAAGTTTTCAACCACCACCAACATTGACAATTTAGCTTATTTATACAAAGGAGAATCAACATCCCGGACAAATTTCATAGGTCAGGAGCTGAGAACCAAATCTTTAAATCTACATCAAGGAGTCTTCATAGGCAGCTCTCCTTGAACCTTAATGCTTGTTTGTGAGCAGAAACCACTTCAAAAGGATGATTGGTATCAACAGAGTATGGCTAGCATCTTCAATGTCCCAAGCTATTTGATTTCTCCAAGATACATCCCTGTTCTGATAGCCTCCATCATGTAAGCAACTGCACAGCATGATGCTAGTTCAACTTAGTCATCCATGAAAAGAAGAAAAAGCAAAGTGATAGAAGCCTTAATTTAAAGTACAAGATGATAAGGCCTCCTACCTAATTGCACCATCACATTCTTTGGTTTGCTCAAGGCGCTCTTTTGTTGAGTAGCCTCACCAAGAGATTAAAGAGAGTATAATTCCAAGTATAGTGTCGTACATGAGCCACACAAGTCATCTTCATCATCAAACCACAAGGAAGGAAGGAACACTTTCTTATCCGCTTTCAATGAAACAATGATGCTACTAAGAATAGGTGCAAGCCCTCGCACAAAATATTAACATCGTCATTTGAGAGTTGATCCATGTTAAGTAAAAACAGTACCTTCACTAGAAACCTCCATATTTTTCAGCATTGAGCATCCCTGTCACTTTCATCAGAAAAGCATACTCATAGGCCGTCTCCTCACATTGGCTGAAGCGGCCACCTTCACCAAAATGTCCTCCACTCATATTTGTCTTCAGGATGACTGAACGAGAACAACTAGAGCATGTTGTTTCTCGCAATTTGGCCACCCATTTAGCACCTTCCCACACTCCAACTCTGAAACACATTAACCATGGCCAACTTTAAACTTAATGGATTTTAATGCAAGTATCCGTCATACTTTGTATATCCACGTATATGCTATAAATGGAGAACTGTAGGGACACATATCAACTTGGACTTTCAAAAACTATTAGTCAACCAAGTTAACTTGGTGGATCCCAAGTCATGCCACGTCAAATGCCATCTATTATCAGCTCATAAAACAATATCAACACATTTAGGCAATTAAATGTGCTGAATCTGTAAATAATAAAGCTAATCCCATTTTGGGAAAGCCTTTTTCAGCTCACAAAAGGAGCAGACCAAGAACTAACTTTTTTTTTTCTCCCTTTTGGCTGGAAAATGTAACCCCGGCTGATTCATTACTCACTCATTTGTTTCTAAACTTTCATCCTTCCAGGTTATTAAATTCTATCAGCTTCAAATTTCTCTGCACAAATGAATTTGTTGAAGTCATGAAAGCTTTGATCAAACTGAGATCACAGGATATCAGACATGTAATGAAGACAAAGATGTAAATTGCAGAGGACACACTGAAATTGCTCTACCATCTCTGTTCAGCAGGCTCGACTTTGCATTCTTTAAGAAATTGTATAAATATTTATTTTCAGTTGTGTATGGTTTAAACCTTATAAAGTACGGTACCTCATTAGCTCGTTTTATCTTTCACCTCTTCTTTTCATCATCCTCCTCCTGATTCTGATTCTGAGTATGGATGTCAGTTCTGACACACTTATTTTTAGAGAGAATGGGATGAAAAAGGAAAAGCAAGTTGATGGTCAAGGTAGATTCAACTTATTTCACCCAACTCCAGTCAGTCAAGAAAATGGTCCGGGTCGTATGATTTTGCCAAACCTCAGAAAGACTTAAATTGACTTTTGCAAGCTTCTGTGAGTACCCAAGGAGCCCCACCTTTTAACTCAGCTTGGCTGAACACTGGAATCTATTGAAAAAATGTTGGCCAAATAAATCCTAAGTTTAGCATCAGCTAGCCATATCTACTATATGCATGTAAGCATTTATCGAACATGTTGATGCAGAATTAAAAACTTGCCAGTGTAAAAAGTCCAAGAAGAACCAGGCCTAGTGTGGGGCAGACTATTTTATTGGCCTGGGTCCACTTTATTTTAGTTTAAGTTGCTTTTTTCCTGTTTTAAGTCCCGATTGGACCAGTGGTTCAATGGTCCAGTTTAAGAAGATATTTTATTTCTTTCTATTATTGTTTAAGTTGGGTCCACATCCTTTTATTGTCTATTTAGACTTTTAAAAGTAATAGGCAATTGTAAGGGCAGTCGGCTAGGGGTTTCCTAACTGGTCTTGAACTCTGTTAGGTGGTTTTTATAAATAAAGGATAAAGGGCTCCATGCCCATCATTTTTATTGCTGAAAAGATTGATAGCTTCTGTCTACAGTGGCTGTGTTCTTCCTTTTGGCGACTCAGGGTGCGATTGGTGTGGATTCCAATAAACACTGTTCTCTATTCTCATGATCTATTCTTGAAGGTTGTCGATTCACTTTTACTGTTTCTCCTATTCTCATGATCTATACTTGACGGTTGTCGATTCACTTTTCTGCTCATCAATTACCTGCAATTGATTTCAAGTCTCTTCTGATAAAGGCTTTCCTATTCTCACTAGGATTGCTGGAATTCATGCTTTTACAGACCTTATCTCTACACCAATCTCAGAAAAGGTTTTTTGGACAGTGTACTGATCATTATTCTAATATCAGTTTCTGAATCTTATGCATAAATACTACAGTCCTATTACAAGTTGGACTTGGTTCTTGCTATTTGAAGGCTATTCTATCATTGATATTTAATGGTCAGTTATACTTGAAATCAATAGTATAAATTGGGTTATTGTTGAGTATATTAAATTAGTGATCTGATCATTCACTCGATTTCCAGTTTGACTGGTGATGAGTTATCCTAGCTCCAATAGAATGTGCCCATAATAGAAATCCAGCCGTTGGATCTAGCTGAAATTTTCAGAAACTATTATACTCATAAAGGGGGCACTCAACCAGACTTTCCTGCTGATCTGGTCTGTTGATTTTGTTCCATGTGTTACTCTCTTGAATCTGGAAAATTTGACCGTAATCGATCCTGTTATCGGTACTGATTTTATGTCTAAATCAGAACCACAATGCCTGTACTAAATGCAAGCATGAAAATAGTTGTTTATGAGCTGAAGGTGCTTCAATGAGATACGGACTTGCCTTGAGTCATGAAATGAAGTTGTCACCAGCATTGAAGGATGGCAAACTCCTGGAGGGATGTTATCATAGGGAGAATAGCCGAAGATAGACTCAAACTGAGTTTGAACCCTAGGATCCCCAAATTCTTCATAGTCCAAGACGGTGAGTGGTAAACTGGGATCCAATAACGTGTTGCAAATATCAAGAAATGGAACCTGACATACATAACTGAAACTTCATATCCTCCTGAAATGATGAAACATTAATAGCTAAAATGTGATGGACAGACATGGAATTCAACTTATGATACCATTTCCTCCTAATCAAGAGAACATTACAAAGATCAAATGTCATACTCATCATAACTGTGTTGAAGAATTATATGCTAAACTGATCAGTTTCTCCACCCTCCACCACCAAAAAAAAGAAGGCTAAACTTAGACAGGAAAATCATTATACAAATAATCATTTTCTTGGGGCAGTTTAGATGCTACTCCTGAAACATAAAGACACGATTCTCTAAATGTGTATGGTTGAATTCTCCTTTCCGCATACCCAATCTTTTAATCAATAAGATGAAAACCCAGGAGACCAGTAGAAGCTAGGTTCATTTCATTAATGACTTCAAGTGATGAGTAGAATGATAAAGAATGATGCAAACATATAGCTTACCTTCAAAATAGCAGCACGAAATAAATCAGGATACATGTTGATGGCTGCACCCACAACAAGGCCTCCTGCACTAAAGGTCATAGCACCCAGCCGATCTTTATGAACATAGCCCTCGTTAACCAGGTACTTGCCACAAGCAATGAAATCATACACACAGTTTAATTTGCACATTCCACTGCCAGCTTTATGCCATGTAGAATCTCCACCACTACCTCCTCTGCTCAAAATATTGTATATAGGTTACAAAGAGTGCAAGAAAAGTATAATCACATAGGCACATAGAAAAGATACCCACTTCCCAAATTACATTTGATGACATTTGCTAAAAAGGATAAGAGACCTGGCATTTATTAGATGGTAAGGCCCAGGATAAAAAACTTAATAGCTTGTAATATATCAATTCTCATCATTTTATGCCTGGTAAAACCAAACTTCTACTTAATCACAAAAAAAATGAGCATGTAGCCAAATAATGAAAATATTACAAGCTTAACAAGCACATGACATTTTCATTTAACAAAAAAAAAAAAAATTGGAGGAAAAAATAAAAAGAAGTTTCATTACTGTTGTACAGTTTGAACAAATAGTTTGAAGGATGAAGATGCATCATGTTTCATCTTAAGGAACCCCTTGTCATCACATAATAACATCACACCACATATTAGTGTCAGTACACAATTGCATTCTGCACCATATGTAATTGTATTTTTATCCAAATTTAGCATTAATGAACAGAACTATGTATGTGTCACTATTTCTTCTTTTCCAATCTTGGGTTAAGCATCAAAGTTTTGACAAAGAAAGGTCAAACTCAAGGTACAGTTAACTACTGTTGGAGTTAGTGTAATAGGGGTACCTTAGGAATTGTCCTCATATTTAGTCATCCTAAGTTGTATTTTCCTTTTCTCTTGTTTACCTCCCTAGGGAGGACTATGTAATTTCCCTAAGTTATTAGTTTAAACCTAATATAGGTGGGAAGAGAAAATGCTCTCCCACGATTTGCACTCTTCATTCTCTTTCTTGATTTGCACTCTTCATTCTCTTTCCCCTCTCATCTCCTCTCCTTCTTCTTCCTTCATCTCTTCTCTTCTTTTCCGTCATCTCTAACCCTAATCTCTTTGATTTCAAACTTGGTATTAGAGCCACAAAGGGTTTGAGAGTCGACTAATCATCTCCTTCCCATTCTTTGAGTCTCTCTTGGAACCCTAGAAAAGCAAAGGGGTCCAATAAAGGCATACTGATGCGGATAAGTCACTTATACATAACCTAACCCAAGGCTTATTTCCAATAAAATAAATCCATTAAATGACTTATCTGCATCACATACTATGTAAAAAGATTCAACAAGAAAATCTAATGGAGTTCTAGAAGCAAGTTAAAGGCTATTGGAGGGAGAGTTGAGGGCTACAAAGGCTGCTTGAAGCTCACAAAGTGAAGAGCTCACCTAGGCATCACCACCAGTCATAGGTTCGACTCCCCTTTTCTCTCTATCCTCCAGCATTTGTTGGGGCCGCGGCTGTGGCTGTGCTCAAAAGAATCGCTCAAGGGTCCTCTTTGACGCCTCCAAACCTTGGTTAGTGATTTGGTATGGTATTGGAACACAACCACAATCTCTCTTTGCTGCCAAGTATCGCCATCTTCTTTGTTTGTTGGTTGTTTGGTCTGGAATGACTGGCAGTGTGGTTATTGGCTGCCCTTGATGAATGTGTTACATCATATGATGCTTGAATATGCTATTGGGATGAAGCTCTGGTTGAGATTTTAAATGTAACCGCAAGCGTACGGATCAGTGTAGTTACGGGTCGAACTCAGGGAGAGCAGCCACTTTATTTTTTTTCTTTTAATAATGCGAAAGTGAACCTATTAATGGTTGTGATCTAATTCTAACTACCGTCCTAAACATATGTATCTAAAATAATATCCTAACCATTCGTCATCTAAGAATTTAAAGACGCAAGCCATGCAATTAAAATTAAATAAATAAATAACTGAAAATAAACAACCCACGCAATTAAAAAAAAACAATAAAGGAAAAAAATTGCTGAAATAAAAATAAAATAAAAGAAAGGGGATAAAGCTAGAGAGAGACTCACAAGTAGGTATCTCTACTTAGCCCGAGGGATGCATCATAATATAAGCTTCCCTACTTGACCAGAGAATCACTCTTACAAGGGTTACTCTTCTTGGCTTTAGGGAAAGGGAGACAATTAAAATAAAAGCAAGAAATTGATGGTTCTATGGCTAGGAGGGGCAAAGCCAACACATACACTAGCCATGAACCTTGGGGGAAAGGGATAGCAATAATGTAACGACTGAAATTAAAATCCTAAATTAAGAAAGAAAGGGTAGTCAGAAGAGGGAATGAGAGGGGGGAGAGAAGATTACTGAAGAAGCCTACTTAGTTGAACCAATGCTTGAACTTGAAAGCTTAGGCGATTTGAGATACTACCAGTACTAAAAACCAGATCTGAAATAAACCAAATCTGAAATTTCTAGTACTAGAGAAAACGAATCTTGAAAAAAAAAAAAAAAGTTGCTCCACAGCTCGTGATCTTGTCACCTAGATCTAAGCCTAGAACTATGACTTCAAAAATTACAACTCAATTGCATAAATCATAAACATAAAAGGCTGAATAAGAATAAAAGAGTGCTTGCATTAATTGACATAAAAAACTATTACAAAAGTGATTAAAGCAAAAATAAAGAAGAACTAAAACTAAAGAGAGGGAGAGAGAGAAGAAAACTAAGCATAAACTAGAAAAAAAACTAAGGGGAATAATAATAAATTGGAGGGGGGAGGAAGGGGCTTTTATAGGGCTTTTGTATTGCCTCCTTCCTTCTACAAGTCTACTTTAAGAAAAGAAAGAAAATTAAATTAAATCTTGGTAAAAATCCTCATTCTCTGAGATATTGTATGAGGAAAGAGAGAATTTGTTTCCAAAATTAACAAATTATATTCCTTCCTTACAATATTAACCAATATCTTGCAATCTTGATTAAATCAGAAAAGAATCTATGCATAGCATCTTCAAGATCTTGTGAGGTGGCAAGGAGAGAATAATCTTCGGGATTTTGTAGGAGAGAGGATGTAGTACCAATGAATGGGTCCCACCTTTGGACTGGTTCTTGATTCACTGTAAGCACTTTCTCTTGTAGACTTGGAAACTAAAAAAAAACAAGAAAAATAAAAGTAGTACTATCCAAAGTGGGGCAAAATGTACACTTATATCCCTAAGATTTCACACATTATTGTGCTCATCAAATTCCCCCATACTTGACTTTTGCTCGTCCTCAAGCAAGACAAATAAATAAAGAAATAAAAGAAAAAGCCTAACTCACTTTCGTAAGAATCACAGTTGCATTTAGCAAGTGCAACAAGCCTTTAAACCCCTAAGTTACCCTAGTGGACGAGTTGTGTCTCGTGGGTGTTTGCAGTGAATATACACCCAAAATTCAAATTAACTTGAAATATTACCATTTAAAGTTTCCAATAACTACAAAACACACACCCTCTTTTAATTAGAGCACATCAACCAAGGAACCCCCACACTTGAACTTTAGTACTCCATCTATATTTAGGAACAATCACACATCTCAAATAGGGACGACCCTTGTATCTTCTCAAGCACGATCCTAAGGCAAACCACATTGTAAGGTAGGGACCATGAACTAGGGTTTTGGAGCGTTAACCAACCATTAACAACAAGGCATAATGGTATCTTTTTTTTTTTTTGGTAGAGAACTCATTCTACTCCACTACATTTGGCTTGAAAAACATGGTGTTTGCATTCTACTCCACTATATTTGGCCTGAATAACATGGTGGAGCAAACACCAGAAACCCAAGTTACTAAGTAGCTTCGCTTTATGCATATGCCAACAAAGACAGTGATGCTAAGTTCTTTTCTGAAGTGTTCCTTCCTAAGAGGTTCGATCAAAACATCCCGCTTCATGAGGCGCAGTATTCTGTCTAGCTCCTAGAAATTCTATACTTACTTTCTACTTTTGACCAATTTTCACTTTCTTTGCATATCCATATCATATATTTTTATACCATGCCAAGAATATGGTCTCAACTCCTAACCTAAGAACAAGGACACCAACTAACAAACGGTCCTACACCTTAAGACAAATATATTCATTACCATCCTCCCAATAGGGATTATAGTACCAAGATGGGTCCTAGATCTCAATTTCTTTTTTTTTTTTTTTTTTTTTTTTTGTAGGGTGTGTATAAAGCACCGGAAAACTCTTAAAAGTAACCTCAAGTTCTAAACAATCAAACCCTCCCCCATACTTAAATTGTGCAATGTCCTCAATGCAAAAAAAGAAAAAAAAAATGATAAGACAATAGAACAAGAAGGAAAAATGAGAGGAAATTATCAAATGGAATCAAATATCATCATAAAGAGGCTCATGGAGAATCATGACCTCTGCATCATGCATTGAAGGCAACTCAAGGAATGCTTCAAACGGTGCCCATTAACTTTAAAAATTTCCCGAGTGGATGGATCTATAACCTCTACGGCACCATGGGGAAATATTGTTTGCACAAGGTAAGGACCTCCCCACCGAGAACGAAGTTTTCCTAGAAAGATATGCAATCTAGAATTGTACAACAAAAACTTTATTACCAGGCATAAAAGATTTCCTAACAAGGTGCCTATCATGAAAAGCTTTAGTCTTTTCCTTGAAAATTTTTGCTCTATCATAGGCATCATTTTGCAATTCCTCCAACTCAGATAGTTGGAGATCTGTATGAGCTCCTGCGGTAGACAAATCAAAATTAAATTTCTTAATCGCCCAAAAGGCACGATGTTCTAACTCAATAGGAAGGTGGCAGGCTTTCCCGTATACCAAACGGTTGTAAGCAGTCCTATACGCCCACAAAGCATCCAACAGACGGTTAAACCAATCCTTTCGATTTGGGTTAGCTGTCTTCTCTAGAATTTACTTGATCTGTCTGTTGGACACTTCTACTTGCCCACTGGTTTAGGGGTGGTATGGGGTAGCCAACTTGTGAGTAATCCCATACTTCTTCACTAAGGCCTCAAAAGGCTTATTACAAAAGTGCTTTCCCCTATCACTAATGATAGCTCTAGGGGTACCAAATCGGGGAAAAAATGTTTTCCCTTAAGAATTGAATGACCACCTTATGGTCATTGGTCTTACAAGCATGAGCCTCAATCCATTTGGACACATAGTCAACAGCCAACAAAATATATTCATATCCATATGACTTAGGGAAAGGGCACATAAAATCTATTCCCCAAACATCAAAAACCTCAACCACGAGAATTGGGTTGAGAGGCATCATGTTCCTTCTATTGATTTTTCCTAAAGACTGACAAGAATGACAAGCCTTACAATAAGCAAAGGCGTCTTTGAAGAGACGGGGCCAATAAAATCCACATTGCAATCAATACTTTGGCTGCAGTCTTAGTAGGCCCAAAATGGCCGCCACAAGCCTGATCATGGCAAAAGGAAAGAATAGAATGGTGCTCATGATCAGGGATACATCTCCTAATAATTTGGTCAGGGAATGATTTAAAAAGGTAAGGATCATCCCAAAAGAAATACTTAACATGTGAGTGAAAACGGTACTTCTCTTGGGAAGACCAATAATCCGGAGTCTTTTTTGTAACTAAAAAATTTACAATATCTGCAAACCAAGGTTCACTAGATGCTGCAAAGAGTTTCTCATCGGGAAAATACTCGTTAACTGGAGTATTCACAGTCAAAGAATTGGGTAACCGGGACAAATGGTCTACAACCAAATTTTCACTGCCTTTCTTATCCTTAATTTCTAAGTCAAATTCCTGCAAAAGCAAAACACATCTGATAAGATGTGCTTTGGCATCCTTTTTTGAATAAGGTATCTGATAGCTGCATGGTTAATGTAAATAATTACATGAGAACCTATCAGATATGCACGAAACTTTTCTAATGCAAATACAACAACTAAAAATTCTTTTTCAGTTGTGGTGTAGTTCAGCAGTGCATCATTGAGAGTTCTAGCATAATAGATAACACGAGAAAGTTTATCAACTCTCTGCCCTAAGACTGCCCCTATAGCAAAATCAGATGCATCACACATTAATTCAAAGGGCTCACTCCATAAGGGAGCTTGAATAATGGGGGTTGTAGTCAACACCTTCTTTAATTGCTCAAAGCACATGAGGCATTCACTAGAAAATTTGAAGGGTTGCTCTTTAGCCAAAAGATTGGTGAGAGGTCTAACCATGTGACTGAAGTTCTTGATGAACCAACGACAGAACCCTGCATGACCTAAGAAGGAATGAACGTCCTTAACTGACTTGGGAGGTGGTAAATTAGAAATCAAATCCACCTTAGCTCTATCGACCTTGATCCCTTCTTTGGAAATGACATGACCCAACACTATGCCCTGTGTGACCATGAAATGACATTTCTCCCAATTGAGGACTAAATTAGTCGTTTGCATCGTTTGAGTACTAAAGAAAGATGATGCAAACAATTAGAAAATGAGGAGCCATGAATAGAAAAATCATCCATAAATACTTCTAAAAAATGCTCCACCATATCAGAGAAAATGCTCATCATGCATCTTTGGAACGTGGCAGGGGCATTACAAAACCCAAAAGGCATACGCCGATAAGCAAAGGTTCCATAAGTGCATGTAAAGGTGGCCTTGTGTTGGTCATCTAAGGCAATGGGAATCTGATTATAGCCGGAATAACCATCAAGGAAACAATAATACTCATGTCCAGCTAACCACTCTAACATTTGATCAATGAAAGGGAAAGGAAAGTGGTCTTTCCAAGTTGCTGCATTTAACTTCCTGTAGTCAATGCACACTTGGATGTAGGTGGATTTATACAATCAAGTACCAATTAAATGGTGTTATTGAGAGGTACAAGGCAAGATTGGTGGCCAAAGGGTATAGTCAAGTGTATGGAATTGATTATAAGGAGACCTTTGCTCCTGTGGCTATACATAACTCAATAAGAGTCCTTTTATCTATAGCGGCAAATAGAGATTAGCCCTTATATCAATTGGATGTGAAGAATGCCTTCCTCCATAGAGACCTCGAGGAGGAAGTGTAGATGCAGCCTCCTCCTACTTTGAAGTTTCTGGCAGCTGATGGTAAGGTGTGTCTCCTAAAAAAGGCACTTTATGGTCTCAAACAATCACCAAAGGGTTGATTTGAGAGGTTCAGGAAAGCCATTATGAAGAATGGATATTCCCAGAATCAAGCAAACCACACATTATTTACTCAGCGAGGTAATTGTAACATCACAGCATTGATTGTTTACGTTGATGATAACATGGTGACTGGAGATGACAATAATGAAATAGCTAGGATGAAAGCCTATTTAGACAAACAATTTGAGATCAAGGATCTAGGACACTTAAAGTATTTCTTCGGAATTGAAGTATCAAGGTCTAAGAAGGGAATCAACATATGCCAAAGAAAATTTGTGCCAGACCTGTTGAAAGAAACAGGGATGCTAGGTTGTAAACCAGCAAGTTCTCCTATTGAGCAGAATCATAAGCTAGAAGAAGACTCTGGTCCTTCCCTTGTTGATGCAAGGAAATACTAGAGGCTAGTGGGGAAGCTGATCTATCTGTCTCTGACTCGCCCAGACATTACTTATGCAGTGGGAGTAGTGAGCCAGTTTATAAATGCGCCCAAGAGTAGACACTGGGATGTTGTGTACCGCATCCTCAGATACTTGAAGTCCTCTCCAAGAAAGAGGACTTTTGTATGCCAGGAACAATCACTTGAGGATAGAAGGTTACTCCGGTGCTGATTAGGTTGAATCCATCTCTGACAGACAATCTACATCTGATTATTGTATATTTGTGGGTGGTAACTTGGTTACATGAAGGAGCAAGAAACAGCTTGTTGTAGCTAGATATAGTGTAAAAGCTGAATACAAGGCAATGGCTCGTGGAGTTTGTGAACTCATTTGGTTGCGTCGGTTGGTTCTTGAGTTAGGGTATGACACTGAGGGACCTATGCGACTCTATAGTGACAACAAAGCAGCTATAAACATTTCCCATAACCCAGTGCAGCATGATAAAACAAAGCACATTGAAGTGTACTGGAATTTCATCAAAGAGAAGATTGACTTTGGCAACATTTGCACACCTTTTGTTAAACAGGTGATCAATTGGCAGACATCTGCACCAAAGGACTCATCCCTCACAAGTTCAAAACCCTCTTATGCAAGCTGGGAATGTATGACATTTATTCTCCAGCTTGAGGGGGAGTGTTGGATTTTATATATAGGGGTACTTTAGGAACTGTCTTTATATTTAGTTGCCCTAAGTTGTATTTTCCTTCTCTTTTACCTCCCTAGGGAGGACTATGTAATTTCCCTAAGTTACTAGTTTGAACCTAATATAGATGGGAAGAGTGAGCAAAATGCTCTCCCATGATTTGCACTCTTCATTCTCTTTCTCCTCTCAATTCGTCTCCTTCTTCCTTCATCTCTTCTCTCCTTCTCCCTTGTCTCTAACCCTAATCTCTTTGATTTCCAACCTAAATACTGGTATGAAACTCAATTCAGACTAAAAATTGTAGAAAAGTAAAATAGACCATTGTAACTACTGGTGTCCAATTTTTATATTCCAAGGATTGAAAATTCTATGTCTGAAATCAACAAACAATATCAGAATATTAATATTTCTTAATTACATGTAACAACTAACATGACATGAAACATTCGAGTCAGCGAAAGCACATATTCACCAAGATTGATATGGCAAACTAGGTAGAATAAAAGAAAGAAAAGAAAAGCCTGTGAGACTAGGTAGGACATACCTCACATCAGCAAACGCTACAACCCAACCACGATCAAGTAAACTTAAGCGATTGGCACACCAACTTTTATCCAGAACCTCACCATAAGCTCCATAGCCTATTAAAAGTCCAGGAGAGTGACCCTTTTGTCGTGCCTCCCGAGAATATAAGATGGTCAAAGGGACTGAAACACCATCATGTGAAATAACTTCCTTCCTTTCACAAGAAAATGTGTGAGAAAGATCTTTCCAGTTATGCAGACCTACATTTAGGATAGACTGGTCATCGTGTGTATGAATGCCCAAAACCTTTTCATCGCATTTGTTATAAACAAATGTCCTTGAACACGACCTGGTGCTACCACTAACTCCTCCCACAAGTTCCTCTTGCTGAACAATCAAGAACTTTTTCTCTAACATATCATAGTCAATGATTACATCAGGCATCTGCTCGTCCCGAAAAAGAAAAGAGAGATTCAGATTTAACCTTTCTTATAAAACTTTCAGATTGAAAATTTTGTTCTAAGAGCATATATTTCTTTAATTGACAAGAAAATTTACTGAAAAGAGAAAAGAGAAACCTTGCACTCCCAGCAGCCTCAAGCCAAGCTCCAAGGGAGAACAAGAGTTGGATGCAACAACTGTAACAACTCAGCCTTTCCCAACCAAATGGGGTCAGCTACATGGATCCATATAAAGCCAAAAGAAAGTAAGATTAAAAGGAAAATAAGGGACACAACAACAACAAGTCAAAAAAATCCCACCTCGATAAGGACAACTACATGGATCCTAGCTCTCCAATCAGCTCTATACGCTGTTATACCTGGGACAAGACCTAAACTATACATGTCTTTCCTAATCGCATCTCCTATGGTCATTCTAGACCTGCCTCTAGCTCTTTTAGATCCTTCAATATGAATAAGATCACTCCTTACAATTACCCAAAAAAAAAAAAAAAAAAGATCATGTTACAGGTGCATCCTAAGGTCTCAGTTGAACATGGTCATGACTCATGCCACCTCAAATGACTTTCTCAGAGCTTATCATGGCTTGGAGCTACTCTCAAATAAGCTCTAATTTGGTCATTCTTCACTTTATCCTTCCTAGTTTTGCAGCACATCCATCATAACGTCCTCATCTTTGCTATGCACAACTTATCTAAATGACACTTCTTAACCGTGCAACATTCTGCTCCATACATCATAGCTTGACATACTATTGTCCTATAGAATTTTTCTGTAAGATTTAAAAGAATACGTCGGTCACACAATACTCCGAACGCACTTCTCCACTTCACCCATCCCACTTTAATTTTCTATGAGACATCATCCTCTATGTCACCTTCTTTACTTATGGTTGACCACAAATATCTAAAATGATCACTTTGAGGTAATTTTGTCTCCATTTTCACCATTTTATTATCCATCGTAGTGTGACTAAAGTTACACATCATATACTCCGTCTTCATTTTACTTATCTTAAAACCTCTTGATTTCAATGTTGATCTCCATCTCCAACTTTGTGTTAATCCCTAGTTTTGTCTCATCTACCAAAACTATATAATTAGCAAAGAGGATACACCATGGAACTTTGTCTTGGATGCTCCTGTCTACATCATCCGTGATGACCATGAATTGGGAATTCGCTGCTTTGACCTCCCATCTTTCTCACACTGGTCACCACACCCCAATACATATCTTTCTATCAACATATTAACTCGACACCAAGATATAAAGAGGCATCCAGCCCCAGCAGTCTATGAAGAGAGAGAGAGAGAGAGAGAGAGATAATAAGCCCTTGCGACAACAAATGTTTGAAACAAGCATCCATCCATCCATCCAGAAACGAAAATGCCTCACAATCCCACCCCCACCCCCACCCCCACCCCCAAAAACACCCCCAACAAAACAAAATCCTACCCCAAACCAGTAATTTAAGTGTCTTCCCTTGTGGCCCCAACATTCAAACTAACAATAGGAAAATCACCAAAGGTCTTGGGAGAAAACCAAAGACAAGAAAGATCAGGGCCCCTGTTACTAGGAAAAACTGAATCTCAACCTCCAATTAACAACTACTAAATCCTAAACATCAGTGCCATCATCACCTTTCTACTCTTCAATCTTTACCTCCATCAGATTGTTCAACTCATCCACCAACCAAAGGATGAGAACAACCAAAATGCCTTTCCTATGGGCTTCTCCAGATTCTGGTGGTAAAGATTATAAATAAAACAATTCTATTGGATAAGCCATTTGTAACACTAGAGGCTAGCTTCTAGAATCCCAAAAGCTGAAGACCGAGAAGCTTAGCCAAATAAGAAGCTATGGGAAGTGTAAAATCATATGCAAATTATAATAAGACTGGAAGACTTCCTGACCCAAACTTAGCCATATTGGGAACTGCTAGTAATCATTCTTTCTTAGTCATGTTGCCAAAAACTGCACTCGGATAGACCACTGTCAGCCCTTCCCTAATTCCTTTCTCCTACAGAGTCTTGACAAATAGAGCAACAGCAGAAAACTGATAACAATATCCTTTCAATATCTAGTATATTTGTTCATTACTGCATGTTTTCTTAATTAAAATTGCACTGCCAAACATGTGCCTAAAGTGTCCAGTTCTAGATTGGGTTGATAAATTGATATCACAAACTGAGGACACAGTGATTCATAACATTAGCGAGATTCAAGTTTATCCACTTATTACAGAAGAGAATCATTAGCGAGATTCAAGTTTATCGACTTATTACAGAAGAGAAGAGCAAGACCCCTGATGCAGTTAAAGGTGCAGTTAAAGGTGTACATTTGGGCCAATTGGACCATGGAATACTTCATTTTGGCCCATGGTTGGGTTCTATGGACCTTGGGCTTTTTTTTTTTTTTTTTTTGGTTTATTAATATAATGGGTCCCTTCTATAAGCACATAAAGCGGGGGCAAAGTTAGTGAACGAAATTAGTAATTAAGTTAACTGTTTGAGTTAAATTAGGATGTTTAATTGCTTTTAACAGTTCTGTCTTGAGTCTTTTTTACTTCAAGTATAAGAGAGTGATTAAGAGTCCTTTTATGAGTCAATTTAGGAATTTATAAGGTCTTTATACATGTACTACAGCCCAAGGAGTTTTGGAGCTGTTGAGCTTGGCATATGGTATTGGTATCCCATACTTTATTTTTTCTCCTCTTATGAACTCTTCTACTCTCTTCTTCTCCATTGATTACAAGGTTAGTTTATACAGTTCTCTTATCCCTTCATATCAATTTTTAGTTCTGATTGTTTTCAACGTAAAAGTCCTATCTTTTTTCTGATTTCTTGAATTCTTACTAGGAATTTTCTGAAACTTCATATATAACCATGGGATTTCAATTCTGTTGCTTCCATACATAGCAATTGGTTTCTGTTCTAAAATATCCTACGGTTTCAAAAAACTCCATCTTTTGATAGATTTCTGGTTTCCTATTTCATGATTTTCAAATCCTGTTTTCATTCTCTGATTCCATATTTCTGTTTATCACAAGAACTATTATGTTGTGCTGAAACTGATTTCTAAATTGGAGTGCTGGAAATCTTCCTTGATACTCAGATTTTAGCTCCAAGTAGGAAACTTCAGATCCTAAGAATCCAACCATCAGATCAACCTGAGAACTCTATTCTCCCCTATTAAATTTGCCTTCATCCAGAGTTTGGGGCATAACAGAGTTTCTGATTTGAATCTATTGAAATTCTTCCTAATCTGGCATCTAAACCATCAGTGTGATTCTGATTGTTTCTAAGGGAATTCCGAATTCCTAACCCTTAGGTGATTTAGAACCCCATCACCCGCTCATCCACTAGGTTACAATTTCCCCCATGATATCACTTGGGGTATTTCTCGAAAAACACCTTTCAGCTGGTCTTGAACAGGAGAGACATTACTGGAGCACAGTAGTGTTACTTTCGGAAAAAAAAAAACGTGAATAAGCATTTGATGCTGTATCTAGTCTAATAAAAAACTGATAGTCAAAAGATATAAAACATATATTTTAGTTACAACAAGTATTGGAATAAATCTCATTTACTAGCTGTTATGAGGTTATTTATACCACTGGGGATGAAAGCACCACACGGTAAATGGACGTCATGAAATCATGGTTTGAGCCAGGAGCAACATTACAGCAGTGTGCAGGCACAGGAAAAAACCAAGGATTAAGGTCATTGAGCTTCAAAGGACACTGCAAAAGAGGAAAAATCGCATATATAGCAGACATCAGGATAACTGAAAAATGCATGAATAGGAGGAACAGCAAGAGTAAAGCTTATAAGAAAATCTCTTTTGCGTATGAATATTAGCAAGACACATGACAAACACAGAACCTCATATACTTCCGTGAAAATGGCACGATGAATTGAACAAAAATGGAATACTCCAACAATTTTTTATCGTCAGATCTGAGATACACTGATCTCAGAGGATCCAAACACTAGCTCAGAAAATAAATTTGGTTCCTCCATGACTGTAAAGTTTATACCTTTAATATAATCTCCCTTTTAGATAACGGATTTTTTTTATTGATATCCCTTAAGGTTTTAAATAATTTGCAACCAATTTTTTCCCTTTTTAGAATAACACACTTTTTCTTTCAATGAGGGTAGAATCCTGTATTTCACATGTACTTGAAATGCGTGCAAGACAATGACAACTCTTGAGAGTAGCACCCTGTTTTATCCCTGATTTAAAGAAACTTTTGGGAATAAGACAAGAGGCAATCACAAGAACGTTACATGCTCTAATTACACCTAAAGATGTGTCATTTAGACAGTCCTATTGTTCTCTACTCCAAGGGTTGAAGATAAGTAAACACTGAATTGATCAGAAGTCAGGTATTTGAAAATGAGCAATGTTCAAAATTTTGATCGAAATGATCAAAATTTGGCAAATATTTCGATTTCAATGGATCCTGAAATGAAATCACATGTGAAATACAAAAACAAATAAATAGATAAATATTTTGTCGAAATGAGCAAACAAAAATGACCAAAATGTCAAAATTTTGGTCGAAATAATTAAAATGTCACATTTCTTAATACAAATATTACATTTGACTCAAAATTGGTAAAATGAGTTAAAATTGCTAGAGCACTTAAAATCTCACTTCTCACTCAAACTCGTCTAACACTACAAGATTACAAAGAGATATTTGGGTTGAAACTTTAAGAAAGAGGATGTTCCTAAATACTATCATTTTGGTCCCTTTTTTTTTTTTAAGCAATGTTAGAATAATTTCACTGAAAAAATGGAGTGTGGAACCAAACTATGACATTGGGTGTTTTTTTTTTTTTTTTTTAATCATCCATACATACTTTATGCTTAAATAAGTATCCTCTAAAGTTGCATTCAAGATTCCTAATATTTCCCTTCGTTTTTTGTCTTACCACATTTCTCCCATTTCAACAGATTTTGTCCATTTCGATGAAATTTTTTATTTCGACACGGATCGAAAAGACCTACACCAACAAAATCTCAAATCATGCATGAGAGACAATGACACCATATGGCCAGGGTATATTACATTGTAATGCATTCCTATGCTTCACACTTGTGACATTGGAATCCATAAATATAAGCTAATAATGAGATTAAAAAGATTTTTAAAAAATTGCGATAATGAATTTCACCTTATAATTCTCAACAATTGGCATACCAATGGAACATATCATAGGAGATCCCCTCTTGTCAAGGAAAAGCACTAAATGTCCATTAAAAATGTCCATATCTTGAAAGCTGACATCTTGATCTGGCACAATAATATCCTGGAAAAAAAATAAAAAAAAATAGAAGAGGTTACTTATGAACAAATCAGATCTGATTGTTAATGACAATGAACTGAAAGTGATATCACATCAAAGAAAATATAACAGTGCAGCCCCACTTTCCGTTTCTATGCAATCTCCTCGTGGAGAGTGAGGGTGACACAACAAGCTCCTATTTGTATGCCACTATTTGGATTTTTAAAAAGACTACTCGTTGGAAGTTTCCAATCTAAAGCCCATTTGTAAGCAGAAAGAACAAAATTGCTCCAACCAGTCTTACTTTTCAGAGGGGGGAAATGTGGGAAAGGGAAAACCCTTTATGCCTCTTACAGATGAACAAGATACAAATGTAGATTTCTCTTCCATCTCTAAGCAATCCAAAGAGACAGGAAAAATATCAAAGCGTTCTTCTTATTCACCTTCTTCCATACACTGGTTATGCAGATGTCATGGAATTTTAGCCTATAAACATATTCCTCAGCAAATATAAATGCAGTAAAGGCAGCTAAGCAGCAGCAATGGTTTTGGTCTTCCAAGGCATTGATGAGTTAACCAAAAAAAGAATGTATAATATTTGCCAAAATGGAAGAGAAAACTAATGGAATGACAAGAACATAGATGCAATATCCCCTACAACCATTAGACACCAGAAAAAGGTGGAAGGCAGGGAAAGAAAAGGAGGGGAGAGAGATTTCCTGGTTTTGCTACAAAATTCAACGACAGAGAAAACCCCAAGTGCACTGGAATACCATACATAAGGAAGTCTGGTCATTTGGAGAACACTATTTTCTATAATTAGTTATTCTATTTTACACAGTGGTACATTTCTGTCACCCACACGATTTGTAAGCAATGAATGTGAGGTAAACTTGCCTATCTACTCTACTTTCCGCCATCAAGATCATCACTGAATCACCACATAACTGGCTCAAACAACCTTTATACTTCCCCACTTCATTCCATAACCACACAAAAACTTTGGGCAACAACCAAATTGATTTCTGTTTCCCATCAAACTCCCCCTGTTCAAACTTGTAGACATCACCCAAACTTGTAGACACCACCAACTAAACACCACACAAAAAATCCATCCCTTTCAAACCCCTCCGAATATTCCACTATAAACCCTAAATATCAAATTTATACAATAACAAACTCAGCCTTATCCCAACTAAATGTGGTTGGCTAAATTGACCCGAGCAAAGACAAAATATTAAAACTAATAGTAAAAAGAAAGAAAACCACAACAACTCAGCAATAGCCTACCTAATTGTGGTGGGCTACATGGATCCTCTATTCAAAGTCACACTAGAGACAAGACCTAAATTATGCGTGCCTTTCTTCACTACTCCCAAGGTCATCTTAGGCCTACCTCTAGCTCTTTTAGCTCCTTCAATCTGAATCAGATCACTCCTCTGAACTGGTGCATCCCAAGGCCTCCATTGAGCAATGACCATGCCATCTCAAATGACTTTCTTAGAGCTTATCTTGTATCGGGGCAACTCCCAAATCCTCTCTAATATGATCATTCCTTACTTTATCCTTCCTAGTTTATTGCACATCCATCTCAACATTTTTATCTCCGCTACACTTAGTTGACCTATGTGACACTTCTTAACTGCCCAATACTCCATCCCATACGTCATAGCTGGTCGTACAATTATCTTATAGAATTTTCCTTTAAGCTTTAAAGGGCTACGTCGATCACGCAGCACTCCAGACACACCTCTCCTAAATCTCAAATTTATAACTTATCTAAAAGTAGAAACTTGAGTTCATCAATCCTCTTCTCATTACTCACTTACTTTAAGAGCACTTTTTCTCTTTCTTACTCAAGTCAACTGGTTTATTTCCATTAGTTTTACTTCCTCTTCACTTTTGGATTTATGGTTTACCACATGATTCCTATGTCAAACATTTAGAACCTCCCCTATAAAACAACATTACCTTTTGTAGAAGGCCACCAGAAACCATCCAAACCTGGATATTTTGGGAAGAGCCTCCCATTACTTAGGGAAGAGCTATCCCCTCCTCAGTAAATACCCTCTACATGACTCCAACCAACCACCATCAGTACACAAGATTCTATCAAACTCAGCCCCAACCTGTCAGGTTTGACACTGTTTCCCTTTTGTCTTCAGGGAAAACTGTTCTATTTGATTCGCATAAAAAAGCTTAACCCTGGTTGTCCACTGATTCTTGCTGCAAATTATAACCCAATACACAAGATCAAGTCTAAAATTGTTACAATTTATGACAAAGGAAATTATTTTGCATCTTTCCTATTCTTAGTATCTTACAGCCACCGCATAGTGAAACCTCAATTTCTTTTGGCAACTTCTTATCCCCAAAAGTTCCTTATCTAGGAAATGGTTTAAAAAGAAGGGGGGGGGGGTATGATGAAGCAACATGGGGAAAACTCAAAAAACATGCAAATTCATAAGTTGATGGGGAGGAAATTTTACATGACGATATACAAAAGGGAAATTGTAGGGCCTTGTGATACAGAACCCATAGGATGGTCTGGTGTACTCTTAGTGGATCACTTGCTTCACGTAAAGAGATCACAACCAAAGAAATCACCAAACTTGTCTAAACAAAAAGTCATCTGATCATCTGATGGCAATCCTGTGACTCTTATCTATTGGATGATCAGGAAAAAAAAGTGCAGTGAAAAGTAAACAACTGATCAAATGGCTATACTGATCTTCGGCTGAGGCAATCTGGGAGATGGGAACGTAGGTCAAGATTATCAGAACATAAGAAACATGGAAAATAACTGGTGCGTCAAACACATCATATCACAGCACCAAAGATACTCCTGTAACTCTCAAAGTTAATCACAGAAAAATCAAATTCATGCTCCCGTACTCTCTAAGTTAACCACTGAAAAATCAAATTTACTTCGTAAATTAACCTTTGACCAAACAGAAATGCTGCCATCTGTCCGACACCTGAACAAGTATATGAGGGGTCTTTAGACCTGGTAAACAAGCAAAGAGTTGAACCGGAGGTTGATTTGCCAGGTCTATAGATGACTATACTACTCTTCATGGGAGTCATGCCTGACTTGCTATGCTAGCAGAAGAGTACGTGTGCTAGCGCGCTACAACTAGCAGCCAGCTAAAAAACTACAGCACGCTAGTCTTGATCTCGGGTTTCTGTATCGATATGCTTCCGGTGCTCCCGGCTCTGGAACAGGCTCTGGCTGATGCAATGGGTAGGGTCCATAGGGATGCCTAGCAAAGTGATGGTGAATAATAAGGCTATTCCGCACCGGTTCATATGGTGATGCTGCTGGTCATGGTTCAATGGATGACACTTAAGGGTCTGCTCCGACGCTCCCGACCTTAAACTCTTGACTATGGCTTTCGAACCTATATGAGAGCCCCTACTCAAGTAAAGGCGGCTCAGATGCTTTCTCTGATGCTTCCTTTGCCACAGTTGCCTCGGGTTTGAGGTCCGGGACCGGACGTCATTTGACCGCTGGTGGCTGTGATGCTAGGCTAAGTGCTATTGTGGTACACAAGGAATACTAGTTTTCACATACAAGCTATACATTTATGAAAAAATTGACCTGCCAAATAGACGACTGTATATCCTCGGCACTGCATCTAGCCAAATGATAACCTCCACTGACCAAACCAGTATCTTCCCCACAAGAAGCATTTGTAAGAATATAAAAGAAACCATGGTGATGTTCCAAAAAGTACTGTACACCAGGCACACGCTTCCGTACTCTTTGCAACTCATTTTGAGGATTGTTTGCATCAATAACATAAACCTGAAATGAAATAAACTGGACATTAACCACAATGCAAAGGAGTTCCACATGCTGAATAATTGGAGGAAAATGATATTGTTATGTTACCTACCTCCGATGATGTTCTCGAATTAGAATTTACAGTGATAAACTTCCCATCCTTAGTGCCTGATATGTCCACACAGCAACTGGAATCACTTTCTGTGAATATCAGATTAGAATCCATCACATCTGATCCTGGTCTTGTACAGAGTACCCTGTCCATTAAACCAATGATGAATGATCCAAATCCTGCAATTTGAAAGGTTGAAGACAGCAGTATAAACACTTGCCTGTCAGGTCGCTGGGTCTCATTTGAAACTGTGTAGAACAATAAATCCTGAGCCCATGCCAAGCTAACAACACCATCAATTCTTGATTTAGGAAGAATGCATCCAGTTCTAAGGTCTTTAATTTGAAGCATGAAATATTCTGCACCAGTAGTGTCCAGTGTGTATGCAAGAAAGTTGTGATCAGGTGAAACACGGCACATGCCCACATGAACATAACCTGTATTGATATTTCATGAGCTTTTCCTTTGATAACAACAATAGCTTTAAAAAGTATACATAAGAGATCTATGAAGAAAAAAATTAAGAAAATTCGGTTCTCTTTCTAATGAGATTATCGCATTAAAGTGAAAGGTAACCTAAATATGTGAAATGACCACAGAGCTAAACTAGCATGACCTTAAAATTAAAGGTAAATGGGCATACCCATATAGTTAATATTTTGGGTAATTACCGTATTAAGTCTTTGACATAGGTTAGAAATATTCTTCATATTTTTAATGTTTTTTTTTCCTCTGGCAACACGACATGGTTCTGTCAGGTAGAATCCACATGGTTTATCTGAAGGAGATTTGAACAATTATTATCAGTCCACCTTATGGGGAATATCTCAGTTATTAGATTGCTCCAGCATTTATGCCATTGCATCACAGGATGATGTCTCTTAGAAATTTTTTGTGTTAAGAATGTCTACTAAGGCGGAAATAGATTCAAGATCAAGGAGGCATGCCAAACTTCTGTGCAATTTCATTCCAGTCAAGCAGTGTTTGCTCTCTCCCAAGCCCTTTCACGTAATTGACAAGCTTATTCATCCAATCACTCTTGCAGTCTGCCAATTTCCTACACAGAACCGGGAATTCCTTCCCCTCAGGGATGTATTGGTAGTAAAACCTGTTGCCCAACAGAAACAAATCCCAAATAAAGAAATGCACTAAACATGAAATAATCATATGCAAATGCCAAATCACTCATTCCCATCGAGAGAGAGAGAGAGAGAGAGAGAGAGTAAAAATTGGTAGTCAGACAAAAAATTTCTACTTCCACGAAAACAAATCATCAATAACATCAGAACAGGACATCAACCAGTCTCCTTTAGAGTTTAACATAAATTGCAGTCAGAGACATCTATGAATGCCTTCAAAATTCCATCTAAAATGAAAAAATTGCAACTCAGGAAGAAAACGAAAAGAACAAAAGGCTAAGATATAGATTGGATAAAGGAACTAACCAAGGTCCCCAACGTTCAGGGGGAGTAGAAATTTTGGGAGTCATTCGGCTTTGCATTTCCAAGAGGAGTTCACGTTGTAGGTTCTCTGTGTCGGCCATGAAAGCTTCGGCATACAAGTTTTCCTGGTTCAGATAGTTCAACAAATCGGGGTCGTCGGAGTTGGACATCCAATGGTAAGGATCTTCCCATGTTCGTCCGTGAGCGGAGACCGTAAAAGGGATTTTCTTCGGAACAGGAGGAAGTGTTTCTGGAGAAGTAAATGAGGGAACTTTTGCATTGCAGGTAGAAGAGAAGAAGGTAATGGATGATGAAACACGAGGTAACAACCGAAATGATGACCTTCTGATCAACAACATGGCATTCACAGAGTGGAGTTTCTGAGGAGTTAGAACGCGCTGCAAGAAAATCCACCAAACTGGAGCTCTGGAAGTGAAGAGCGGCACTGCTTGAGAGTCTGGAGACTTCAGAAAACAGAGAAAGACTGTTGCTGACTACGTATGGAAATGCCGAATGGAATCCTAAGACTGAAATTTTAGGTTCCGTTTGGTTGGCTGGATTGGTGAAAGAAGGAATGAGATGAACCAGAGTCACAAGTCTAGGGGTGCAAGTTTGGGCTGAGATACCCCTTGGTCGAAGAGGGCTTGGGCTGAGATACCCTGGCCCTGTTCGACGCGGCCTTGTCCTCTTCTTCTTTTTCAATTCCTCCCAAGGCTGGTCCATACTCTTTCTTTTTTCTCTATTCTTCTTCTCAACCTGGGCCAACCCTTTCATCTCCCTTCCCCCACTCTGTAGTAAGGCCAATTAGGGTTAACCTCGCAATGTTGGATTTTTAAGGTCCTAAGTTAGGGTACGATGGGGCTAGGCCTAGCTAAGTAGACTTAGGGTTGGGCTAAAGTTTTCAAAAGTCTAGTCCAGGTTAACCCTGTTGTAGTCCTAGACCGGCCTATAACAATAGTAAACAGGATCCCACAAAGTTATATAGGCTTGGCAGGCCCGATGAGGATGAATACCCACTTTGTTCTTACAACTTCGAAATGATTTGTTCTAGTTTATGCAGCATTTCTTATGTTGTGGGATGAGACTTGTAGGATGCAACGTTTTTTTATCATTGGATTATTGGGGTTTAAATATTGGAGAAAGTTTTTTTCCACTTGGCTAGAACGTAGAACACACCATCGTAGGATTGACAAACCCTTATAGATTTTTTTAACATGTTTTCCAAAATACGCTTCCAATATCCCCACGGGCATCTAAACCTGCCCCATTGAAGGAAAACCCAATCAATTTGTCTCTAAGACTATGTTCATATATTTCCTCTTTTCTCTGTCACATCTCTTTTCTTCTCATCTCCTCACCACTCCTCTACTCTCCTCTCTTTTTATTTTCAATCTATAGCCCATATAAAGGAGAACAGTTAGAAACCGAAAAAGATGGAAAAATCACATAACACCAAACTCAGGATATAACATAACGAACTAACTCACCTAAGGCTACTTCAACGGATTGAAACTATTCAAATAAAAAAAAATCATTACTCACAATTTCAAAAGAAATTCCAACTGAACGGAGAAAGAGCAAAAGGAGATATCATTACTTGGCCCATTTTGCTTTTGCATTGAGTGTTGGGTCATTAGGCATGTTGGATGGATGAGAAATTTCCTAAATATGCCACATGTCCAATTTGATAGTCCATCTTTGTTGGATATGTATGTTCATCAAACCCGATTTATTAATAAGATTGTTTAATTTTATTTATGCATGTCATTTATTTATTGGGCTTAAAAATTGTTCCATAGGTTTTCACCCAAAATTATTCTCGTCTAGGTAGAGGACCGGACATCCTGTTCACATGGTTGTTACATTGTATGTCACCAAGGATGTGATTCCGATACATAAATGTAAGTACACATACTGTGTGTGTGTAAAAAAGAATCTGGTAAGAATATCGCATGTATTACTGTCAGTTGTGTGAGGACGAGATTCGTACCTGTCACTTGACCTTTGACCTGAGAGATCCTATTTGTTGCAGTGTTGTATCACGTGTTTTAGTAAATCAATGGTTGACGTCCAACAGATTATATATCGGTATGCTGGACACCTGATCCCACATTGTTAATTAAAGAGGTCGCCAACGTGGGATCAACTACCCTTAATTGGGGAATATCGAGGAGAGCGAATGTCTGTACTTAATCGGACAGAAATCTGGTACCAGTTTCGTTTTTGTAAATTGTTAACAAACTTATTTTTTAATATAAAAAAAATAATATTTTAATTATTAAATTTTATTGGAAATATTTTTTTCGACGTTCGATCATGTTCACAGAATCTCTGAAACAGACATATACAATGAGTTGGGGTTAGGAAGTATTAAATTACATGCCCTATAGTTCATTATGGGATATTAGAAAAGTGGACGGTCTTATGTGAAAATTAAAGAGTTAATATTGCATGACAAGATTTGGGAATATTAAATGGTCAATTATCTTTTTATTTATGGTAGTGGATAAAATATAATTTGAATATATTTGTCACCCATAATAAGAAAGATAGCAATCCCTTTTAGATTCTACATCTTCCCACTTTAGAAGCAAAGTAGCAGTTCAATTTGGAAACTGTTCTCTACCACCAAGATTTGGCTTTCTTTGTTTAGGAAACAAAGATTTGATCGAAAGAAAAAACCCAATAGAGGTTTTATTATATAAGGGACAAGGGAGAAAAAGATTTAATTTTTTTAGAACTTCCTCTCTTCTCTCCCATGTTTTCTCTCTCACTTTCTTCTCTCCATTGTGAGGGAGTGTGTGTGAAGGAAAAAACTTTAATGGTGGATTGTTCTTCTCCAATTGAACGTGAATCATAGTTTCAAAGTATTGAGATCGATCCCTACAGTTGCTCAAATATGAAAGAACTATTATCTGGATGAGGAACTTCAATTGCGATTCTAAGGTAAACCATTTCATTTCCATGTGATTAATTTTTGTATAGTGATTTCAAATGCAAGAGATCCCAATCCGATCCCTTCCGCAGGGCGATTGGGTTTCTGTTAACAATCTTTTGATGAAGGACCAGTAGAGAAGGGAAGAAATCTCTGAGATGAGTCTCAAAGTTGCAGAGAAAAGGGAAAAATCACACTAAGAAAAGGAGAGTGAGGAGGAGGGGAGAAGAATCACACATCCCTGCAGGTTTCACAACACATTGACTCAATTCATCTTTTCCAATCTCTGATTTGTCCAATGGTTACAACTATTATATAGCGAAAATAAAGACATAAAAGGGAAAATCAAGTTAAATAGGAGACTACCATAACTAAACAAACCGATAGTCTTTAAATCCAATGTGAACCTAACTTGCTAAAATAAAGCAAATAAAATAAAATCAAAGATACTATTTTTAAATAAAGTAAATTCATAAAATCCTACTAAACCCAAAACCAATATGGATCTGGTTCATCTCTCTATGGATTCCCAGATGGGTATGGGTCACTTCATAGGTGCATAACTGCATCATCTTTCATTTGTTTCCTTATTTTTTCTTTTTCTATTCGCAGTTATATCAGGATAGTGGTCTATGATCAGCTAGCTTAGTTGTTGTTTGGTTGCATGGGCACTAATGCACATTAGTTTGATTGTAGTTGATTGTAACTCAACCTAATTTACATTCAACTTGCATTCGAGCTGACCTACAACCACCCTAAATGAGTAAGGCCAGCTTTTAAGCCAGCAAGAAAGGTTGATCTAAACCACTCTTTATAAAAGAGCTTTAGCACCCTATGCATTTGTTTTGCCGTACGGCGACGCTTATGGAGTGTACTCTTTGCTCCCATGACTCTCTTGTCCAGACCACCCAATTAGCAATTTCGTTACTCCTGAGTTGGGAAGCAAGAACAAGTCTCTTTATTATTTCGTTAGCCGAGTAGTGAATCATGGATAAATTACACCACCGTTTGTCCGACTGAGGAGAAGTAGAAATGTTGACAACCTTTCTGATGATATTAGTAGGAATAATAGAAGACAACTTATTAATACCCCATCAATTATTGTTATTAGAAATAAAATACTTAATCTTAACATTGGGTCCCATCAACGAGTTGTTAGAATGAATTCAATTGTTTGGAAGAGCAAGAAAAAAAGTGTAAGCACCCGAACCCAGGTTAACTAATTTTTGAAGCAACAGAACTATCGAGGCCACGATATTCCGTATCCAAGGTACCTCCCATTTTTTTTTATTCATGAGCTTGGAATGAAAAATCTAAGTATTGGAAAAATATTTAGCTAGAATGGTTTTGGACCAAAGAGAATCAAGTTCCGTGAGAAGACTCCATCACAGCTTAAGTAAGAGAGCCTTATTTTGGGTAGCAAAATTCCTCAATGCTAACCTACTAGTGTATATGTGAACAAATATTTTTCCAAGCAATTAGATGCAATTTTAGAATTGCTTTCGTTCCAAAGAATGTTAGCAAATAGAATCTATATTGTGACAAATCTTTTGTAGGAAGGCAAAGAAAAACATTAAATAAGAAGGGATAGAATTAAGTACAGATTGTCAAAGCACATGACAACCAGCATATGAGAGTAAGCCTTCCAAACGGAGTCTCTTATCCACTCTATCTAAACTATGATACAGGCTAGCAACACAAGATCGGGGGTGAATAAGATTCATCCCTAGGTAAATGTAATCTCTTGAAATTCCCCAAATACCAAAGAAAAAACAAAGATAGGTTCTCTCGATGGTTAGGACATTTATACGAAAAAAAGAGTCCGCTTTTGTCAAAATTTATGTCTTGACTTAGTAAGTCTAAAAAAAACTCTAAAACTACTTTAATGGTAAGCAGATCTTCTATTATTGCTTAGCAAAATATGAAAATATCACCTGCAAATAACAAGTGAGAGACTACAAGTGCTTTGCGAGCAACTTTAATATCCTTAAAGAAACTAGGGTCGTTAAGGTTAATAGTAGAATCGAAAGCACTTCCATCACAATAATAATGAGATAAGAGCTCAAATGACACCATTGACAAAGCCCACGCGAGGGCACAAGGAGAAATCCTCTAATTTAATAGAAAATGACACAAAAAAAATCAAGTGACACACAAGATCACACCAAGAGTCACCGAAGCAAAGGAATTCAAAGAGAGCTCTAATAAGCCCTCATTCAACTATGTCATAGGCCTTGCCATGTCAATTTTGATTGCCACATACTAAATTTTGCCCTTTTTTTCATTTTTTTTTTTTTATAGAAAACGGAAAATTTCATGAGCAAGCACAATAAGAAATTTATCTTTTTGGTAAAAAAAGATGTCTGAAAAGGGGATGTGAAGGAAGCAAGATGATTTTTGAGTCTATAGGTCAAAATTTTTGCAATAATTTTGTATCAAACATTGCATAAGCGGATGGTTAAAAAAACCCTAAACCCTAGAAACATCCTCCTTAGGAACCAGACAAATAAGCGTCTGGTTGACTCCAAAAGGAAGCCGTTGACTGCTGAAAAAATCACGCACGAAAATACATACACCCATTCGAATTAAATTCCACAGCCTTTGAAAAAGCATGCCTAAACCATCTACCGTTGAAATTAATGAAAGGTTTCGTAATACTGACTCTTGTATGCTTATCCGATGGCTGAAGCGTGGACCGTCTTTTATACACGACCATATGAAATCTGGTCCCTAAAATGTTTGAGAGATTAAATGGCACTTGCCTGCACAATGTTATTGGGCACATTGATATCTTACAATCAAGGATTAAAGTATCGGTATTGATCGATCAAAATTAAGATACGTATTGAAAGGTATCGTATCGTATCGGAGATAAACTAAGATACGCTAAAGATACACACATAAATGGATAGGAAACATTTTTTTAAACACTTTTACATAAAGAATTTGTTAAAAAAAAGCTATTGATAACATGTATTATCCATAAACACTAAATTGAGGGTATCGTATTAAGAATTCAAGGTTTGTAGTTGTTACATAAATGTAAAATCCTTATTCCCAACCTTGATTTCCACTTTAGTTAGAGAGAAATATGATTGACAACAACTTTGTAACAAAAACCCTTCAAAAAATCGTGTTTTTCTGAAAAATTACCCATCTTGGGCATTATATGACCGTAGCGCACTGTATTGGTACATACCGATACTCACCGATACGTATCGATACTCACCGATACGTATCAATATATATCGATACGTGCCGATATATCGATACGTACCGATCGATACATACTGATACTCACCGATACGTACCAATACATACTGAAACGTACATTTTACCTCAATTTTATATTTTCCATAGAGTCGTATCGAGGCATATCGTATCATATCAATGTGTATTGATGGTGTATTGATGCATATCTGTATGTATTGTAGGATATATATCGATATGAAAGGATTTTAAAAATTCCATGTATCGTATAGGTGTGTATCGTATTGATTGGCTAAATTTAAGATACGTATCGGAGGGTATCGTATCGATATCCGAGATACTTAAAACCATACTTACAATGTTACAGCATAGCCAATAAACCCACTTTAACACTATTAATGCAATAAATACAAACGGTTCTTATCAGTGTTTTGAATCTATAAGCACAGATCACTAAACCTTGAGAATGCAATAAATACATACCATGTCTTTGAATCAACAAAGGAAGCTCATGCTACAGGAAGGCAAAGGCTTGAGTAAGAATTTAACAAGGGAATCAGGTCAACTTTACAAAGAACCGAAGGCTCTCGCCCTCTCCACATGTGGCTCTCATGGGAACCTCAGAAGTCACAATGAAGCCACAAAATGCATCCACCAATGACGCCCAAAACAAAATCCGTCTGTTCCACCCAGTATTGGTGTCATCTTCTCTAATTATTCAACGAGTTCTCCTTCCTTCTTTTTACTGAAAGAGTATTTCATCCTGTTGTAGATGACTTCTTCGATTGCTTCTTATCTTCATCATCCTGAAAGTGCAGAGCTTTTAAACAAAGCCAAAACTGCTAAACATGATTCAAGCAAAATCCAGTGTTTGGCTCTTGGAGTGGCCAAACTGTATGGTAGTGAGAAAGGACGCGAGAAGAAAACGTACACACTTAAAGAATTGGAAAGGATTAGAATAATAAAGGAAATGTAGCCCAAGGTGGTTCATGCTTACCGAGTTAACAATGTTATCGAAGTCATCATCATCGAAGCTCCTATCTCCATCATCTGAAAGACCAGGTATATTATTGATTCTCAGTTATCAGGCATTGAATTTTCCCAATCCTAAATCACATAAACAGGGAAAGCCAGTGGCACAGATTTCCCCTCCGCCCAC
>NC_056561.1:20995891-21031778 GCF_013358625.1 Macadamia integrifolia | reverse complement strand
AAAACACAAAAGAAAAAGGATTTTGATATGAAAACTAGAACAGTACGAGAGAGAAGCAACTGTATTAGAATAAAAATCTACAAGCATGACAATCAACCAGGAGGAAAAAAAAAAAATGGTCAAGATTTCCATAAGTCTTTGTTTATTTTAACTGCAAATATTTTAAAGCATATGCGTAACAGAAAATAACAGAAAAATGCTTGTCAAAAAGAAAAAAAGAAGACAAAGGCCAAGAAAATGCAAAATATACTTTATAATTGCAAACTGATTTCACATAAAAATATTTTCCTTTGAAATAAATGCAGCCTAAGGCTATGTTTTGGAGGTCAAAAAAAGAAAAGAAAACACATATTAAGACAAAAATCATGATGCCGCATTGATTGATTTATGTGTCTCTCTCTCCTTAAATTCAGTTTTTTTGTCTTTTCTTTTCTTGGCATCAAAACATAGCCTAAATGAAAAACACCCAAATCCTCTCTCTTCACAGGATAAAGTTGGGTGAATCATAGACATTGGTTAAAGTAAAACCAGAATCCATTGCAACATGCACATAACATCCTCTTGCATTCAGGAAAGGTGGTCCAATAATCAACAGTACCAGGGACTATCCACCTCTGATCACAAGATTCACAACCCAAGAGAACGATTTAAGCATCAAATCAGTTTCATTCGTTTGGATAATCAAAATCTGAGGAGCATGTTCCGAGTGTAGAATAACTAATGGCACGAGTGGTTATTGGTTAAAAAACTTCAAATGCGGTACAGTTTCAGAGTTTAGGGGCTAAGGTTGAGGCAAGAGGCAGTACAATAATAGGAAGACCAATCAATGAGTCGCATGCCATGGCTACTTTGAACAAATTGACAGATGGAAGCAGAACTGGCAGCCAAAATATGTCCAAATCTTAGCATGGTCATTCCTGCCCGACACGGTAAGTTTCAGCCATATGCTGATGCCACATGGCTGAAAAACCCCCTTCCTTTTTTTTCCATGCTTTTCTATATTTAAGAAAAATCAATGATATTGTTCATTCAGCTGAAGGGCAATGGATGTTGGGTCACGTAGCTGATTTTGACCAGGGGACTGTAAATGTGGCATACCCAAAGGATTCCATATTATTTTGATACTCTGGATCTACACATCATCCACTATGGGAGAAAACCCCATTGGTGAAGAGACGTAAAAAAAGGCCAAGGACCTGAGCAAGAAACAGCCTGATGTAACTTTTCCTGAACAATTTTATAGGCCAAAAAATGTACTGAACCATGACCACATATTACAACTGTTTAATGATGGGAGCTGATATACCTGGACCCTCATCACTGCTTCCAAGATCTCCCAGAAGAAATACATCCAAATCCTGCTCGGTGGATGAAGAAGCCTTATTAGGCCTGTTTGTTTCTGTTTTGCCCAGTTTTGAAGTTGTTCCAACTGGTGGAATGTCTTTTCCAATTTCATCTATTGCCTGCTCTGGGGCTTCCAGCTTAACTTCCTCCATGTACCGTTTCTCATAACTAGTATTAAGAAGTAGAGGCAAAAAAAAAAAGGAGGGAGATTAATAGCACAAACCAATATTATTATTATTAAAAAAATAAAAAATAAAAACAACTGAAACATGGAAGGACATGTAAATACCTACAACACCCAAGAGTAACAAATAAACGATGACAAATGTGTTACCATCTAAATGCCATTCATGCAAATAGCGACTTTTCTTCGGAGGTAAAGCATGTGATAAAAGATGAACATGCTACAATTGGCCTCCCCCCATCCCTGCCCAAACTTACCCCAGTATTGGAGCCTACTTCTCAAAGAGAGTCTGTTCACAAGGAAAAGAAAAAAGAAAGAGGGTGGAGTTGAGATACCAGAAATAGTGATTTAAGGAGGGGAAAGAGGGGAGAGGGGGTGGGGAAGACAGCTGTTTCTAGGACATACCACCTAAAAGGCCTTCCTGCACAGCCCAAATATCTGTTATGTGGCAGGTCGAAGATGGGTCGAGATTTTGTGGACAGGTAGGCCCCATGTCCCCTTCTGCTGACATGGCCCAATAGTTCAGTGTTCAGGTCACAGATTTTAGGGCCTAGTTGTCAGATTTAGGTTGGCACAACTGAAACAGAAAGTTTAGAGGTCAAGTCTAGGTTGCACGTGCATAATCCGAATCAACCTAAAATAATGAGTTTATTACATTTTTTTTTTTTGGGGGGGGAGGGGAATAAATAATAGATTTTTGTTAATGGAAAGAGAAAGTGCATGGTAATATGGTAGCACAAGAGGGGAACAAGATGCACAGAAATACAACACCACCACAAACATCCCTGCATAGAAGGTTTGACACCCTCAACGTCGCCCACTACCTCTATGTACTAAAGGTTGCACCTCACAAAGGAATAGAATCACCAGAACAGATTCGGGGTCTATGTACCCCTTGTTTAGCCAAATCATCTGCAACCTCATTTGTACTTCTTCCCCACAAATGGTACTCAATATCAGCTGGGAAGCGTTAAGTCATTCAATAAGATTACGAGCTCAAGAAAAATGATAGATGAATGAAGAAGAAGCATTGTTATTCCAATTTATAAAAATAACGGGGACATTAAAAGTTGTAATAACTACAGAGGAATAAAATTTATGAGCCATACTATTAAATTATGGAAGAGAGTAATTGAAACCCACATGAGACAAGAAACTAATATATCGGATAACCAATTTGGTTTTATGCGAGGAAGATCAACTACAAAAGCTATTTATTTGCTAAGGAGACTAATGGAAAGTTTTAGAGAATGTAAGGACCTCCATATAGTATTTATTGACATAGAAAAAGCAAATGGTAGTGACGGAGAGCCCTTAGAGAAGAAAGGGGAAATTAGAGTGACGGGGGGAAAGAAAAACACACACTCTCACAGAGCACAAACCAAACAATTCTCTCTATCATTGTCCATCAATTACAGCCAATATATAGGGAAAATAAAAACATAAAACTCAAATAGAAACTAGTCTAAATAGGAAACAAATCATAAAAGGAAACTAACTCAAAAGGAAAGAAATCCTAACTGACTCCTAACTCGTACGTATACTATTACTTGGAAATAAAGACTTAAATTAATAAACTACTACTTCCAACCCTTGTTGGAGCAAAACTCAGGGCTGAACTGGTTCTTCTTGACTCTTACCACCCAAAGCCAGTAATGCTGATCCAACCAATCAAGTGCAGCTAACATAGTTGTCAAGGCGACTATCACCTTGTTGCACTGTATGTTGGCTTATATTTTTTGCCCTTATTTATGCCAAAAACCATTAAGATATTATTCATAAATAAGCAAATAACCCCTATCTGAATCCAATAAAAATAGTTAAAAATCAAATTCCAAAAAGATAAAAAGTCAACCCCCCAGTCCAAGAACAAAAACTGGATTTTTAGTTGGAGGGCGATTTTCAGCTTTCGAATGCTAAGGTTTTTCTCAATTCTGAAAATTTTATAAATCTTATCATAGTAGAACATTGCTAAAAACCAAAAGTCCGGTAAAATAATCTTTTTTTTTAATGACAATAAAATTATTTCCATTCAGGCGATTTAATAGCATTCGCACACTTTAAAATAAGTTTGACCAGAACATAACTTTGTCATAACAACTCAGGTTTATGTAATCTTAGACTTGTTGGAAAGCTAGTTTTGTGTTATACCTAATACAAAAAGTCTCATCTAAAAATAAAATCATTTGACCAATAAAAAATATTATAAAAGAAGAGTATTTCTTTAAATGTCAATAAGTTATGTAGATTTTTTATGACTTGATGTGAGTGTGACTATGTTGATTTTAATGACTTGACGTTGCTTAATTTTGATTGGTTTATTATGTCATAGGGTATATATTATAACATACAAAATAATTTTAGAAAATAGTGGAAATAAAAAATAACACATGGGCGATTTGATCGCCATGGCAACGCCATAGCGGGCAATTCACCGCCAAATCGATTACCCACCCCTCCACCGCCTTGGGTCGCCATGACGCTGTACAACTATGGCATCTACATCTGCATCAACTCCCCCCTTTGAAAAGAACTCAACTCCATCGAGTTGGGAAAAGGACTGAGGAGACCGTCTGAAGGAATACGCTGAATGAGGAACAATCCCACCATCTTCTTAAGCTTAATTTATGGGAGATCTCTACTAGGATGAAACTTTATAGTCTTGTAGCAGTGCTTGAAAACTTAGGTGTTAACATTGCCATAATGTTGTACTCTCTTATCAAACAACCACGATCAACCAAGAAGGATATAACACACCTTCAAAGGGAGGATATCACATTGGACTATATCCTTAAATCCACAAATCACATTCGAGATTAGTGTTGTTCACCCAAGCAACCTTGCAAGGATTGGGATGTGGCACAGTCTTCAATCACAGCTTACGAATAGCGTCTTCGAAAACAACATTAGTGCAACTACCTCCATCAATGACCAAGGTTAACAGCTGGTCATTGCACTTCACACGGGGTCTGAAAAATACTACCGTGGCGCCAATATTCATCTTCAATGAATTTCTAGGTGGTCAAGATAGGACGAAGGACATAAAAGGATGTGGGTCCTCATCACTGGGAGTGTCATTAACTTCATCTGACGCACATTGTTCCCTTAATCAACTGTTTCATAACCAAGTTGTTCTTCCGGAATATAAGGTAAAGGAGAATCATTGTCAATAAAAGCAACCAAACGGCTGGGACACTAAGAATTGATATGTCCGAATCCTTTACATGAGTAGTACTAAACAAAATTCGTTTTTACCACAGGAGATCTATCTAAACCATGCCAAGGTGGAGAGTATAGACGGTTAGGCCATGAAGATGACATGTCTGAATCATGTCGAGGTGGAGAATACGGTTTGGCTAGGTCATGAAGATGTCATAGATGAAGCATTAGCCTGTGATCTACTGAATGACTTTTCCTAGGTAGAAAATTGCAATTGAATGGACCTAATACCTCTAGGAAAAGTATCTGTAAAAGTTTTCCGATTGTATGGACGTTTTAGACTTTCCTCAACCTGATACGCTACATGGCCAACATCTTCCATCGTAGGCAGTCGACTAGATTCAAGGGCAGCACTAATTTGAGGGCGCAAACCATTGCGAAACTGTGCCACCAAGACTTCATCCCCCCACTCAAAATCAGAACGAGTGGAAAAATGATAAGATTTGGCAACATAGTCTTCAACTATCATATTTTCCTGTTTCAACTGTGCAAATATGAGGTGCATGTGTTACTTGTAATTAGGAGGCAGGGATCTCTGGTTCATGACTTCATGTATTTCAGCCCAAGTAGTGACTAATCCAATGCCTCAAGTCAAATACTGTTGTTGTTGCTTGACCCACTAGACTCGGGTCGTGCCTTTCAATTTAGCCTCTGCAAATAAGACTTTCTAGGCCTTAGCCAACATGTACCATCTGAAGAAGGTTTCTAAGCTATGAATCCAATCAAAGTACAATTCTAGATTGCTATATCCATAAAAATCAAGAACATCCAGTTTTGTTGCTCTTTCAGCTCTATAATCATCATATCGACCAATTCCATATGGTGATGTTGGTGGTGGTAGTGGTGGCAATGGTGGTTGCGGATCCTGTGGGGGTAGTGTTGAAGGAATCCCTAGATAGAATAGGATTCTTTCCTCTATTTGCAGCCACCAATCTGTCAAGAGAAGCTTGCATGGTTGTCATCATTATATGAATGGAAGTGACAATTGTGGTGAGGGTATCGACATGTTCACTGAACGTGTCAATTTTCGAATCAGTCACACCCTTGTAGGAGTTGAGCTGTTAGAGAATTTCACTATTGGCTACCATGGTGGAGATAAGAAAGAGAGCACTTAAGAGGTAATGGAAAAATAGCAAATAACTGTAGTTTTTCCCCCTTCAAAGGATGGCAGAACTGTAACTAACTTAAGTTCAGTCAAAAATTTAGAGACATATCATGTATGGGTGAGGGAGTGTAAACTTGGAAGCAAAGTTAAAAAGAAAATCAGAATATGGGGGGAATAAGGAGGGGTATATAAGGGAAACAAAAGGGTAAAAATGAGTCGATGAAAAAAGGGGGTGGTGTGGGGTTCAATACCGATAAAAGGAGTCTCCTTGTTGGAGACAAAGTCTAGAAATGACTCTTCTATTCTCTGCCGAAGCAGGGGGAACACAAGGACTTGATCACCAGGGCTGGGTTATACCATTGCAACAAAGGAGGGCCAACAAGAGGAAAGGGACGAACTTAAGGGGTCGGCGACGTCAAAGGAAGGAAGTCCTGCCTGGAGGTGACCTATGGGAGATCTTCGAACCAGGTATGGTTCTCTCTCTCTTGACAAGAATCTTTGAACCAGGTATGGTTCTCTCTCTCTCTCACTCTCTCTTCTCGTCTTCTTTCTTCTGCTACTCTTCCCTTTTTTCTGGTTCTCGCTTTCTCTACTTCATTTGTTTCTTCTTCTTCTTTTTTCTTGTTTGCTACTGTCGAAACCCTAGGATGAGGGGGAGGTCCCGACGAAAGTCACAAGGGAGGGGTTGGGGGTTTCAATAGGTCTCTTCTTTTTTTTCCACTTGCGGTAGAAATAAAGGTGTTTCAATTTCTAGCCTTACACCGATCATTCAATGGAGCATGGACTAAACGGCCACTGCCTGAAAGGACTATGTCCAGGGGACCACCACCCCCACCCCCACAACAAGGTACATCTCGCACCTATTGGCCACTATAACTATCCAAGAAGACACTCGAAACTAGAAGGATAAACAAACCCACCTGGTGGACTACCGAGCTACAAGTCTTCCGTCTTTTAACAATTTGATTGCCTGGGAGGCCAGCCCCAACCTATGATAGTTGAGTTTAGCTGCTCTTTGGCTTTCGAGAACAGGGCGTACTAGTTGTTGAGAGCAAAGACTAAGGAACCTACTAAAGATAGGGTCCCGAGGACTCATTCTGACTGACACAAGGCAAACTCTCTGATACCAAGTTGATGGAGAGCCCTTAGAGAAGAAAGAGGAAATCAAAGTGGTAGGCGGGGAAAGAAACACAAACTCTCACATAGCACAAACTATACCAATTCTCAATTCATTCTTCAATTGTCTCTACCATTGTCCATCGATTACAGCCAATATATAGGGAAACTAAAGATATAAAACTGAAATAAAAATTAGTTTAACTAGGAAACAAATCATAAAAGGAAACTAATTAAAAAGGAAAGAAATCCTAACTGACTCCTAACTCGTACATATGCTATTACTTGGAAATAATGACTTAAAATAATAAACTACTACTTTCAACCCTTGTTGGATCAAAACCCTGGGCTGAACCGGTTCTTCTTGGTTATTGGCTTCCAAAGCCGGTGATCCAACCAGTCAAGTGCAGCTACATCTGAATCAAATAGAGTCTTTAGAGAGCTAATATGGCAATTGTTACATAAGAAAAGTGTTTTGAGGAAATATGTGGACATAGTCAAGGATATGTATAATGGAGTAACGGCTAGTGTAAGAACGGTGGGGGAGAGGGTAGCAAATTCCCAATTATAATTGGATTACATAAAGGATCAGCAATAATCCTGTATTTGTTTGAGCTGACTAGAGACATTCAAGATCAAATCCCTTGGTATATGCTTCATGTTGATGATGTTGTTTTAGTGGATGAAACAAAAGGAAGGATAAATGCAAAATTGGAGTAATGGAGATCAACCTTGAGATCTAAAGGTTTTAAGATAAGTAAAAGAAAAACAAAGTAAATGATGTGTAACTTTAGTAAAAATAGGATTCAAAGCGGGGTGGTAAAAATAGATGATAAAGATACTACAAATGAAAATTTTAGGTACTTAGGTTCAATTATAAACAACAAAAGTGAAATAAAGGATGATGTTGCACAAAGAATTAGAGTAGGGTGGATGATGAGGAGAGGTGCATCCGAAGTGTTGTACAATCGACGTATTAAACTCAAAGGAATATTTTATAGGATAGTCATATAGCCAAGATCCATGTAACTGACCCCATTTAATTGGGATAAGGCTGAGTTGTTGTTATTGTTACATGGCAAGCAATAATGTATGGAGCCAAAGCTAGGTAGTGAAGAAACAACAAATAAACAAACTTATTGTAGCTGAAATAAGGGTGGATGGTGGTAAAACTAAAAAAAGATAAAATAAGGAATGAACAAATTAGAGCGAATCTACAAGTAGCCCTGATACATGATAAGTTGCAAGAAAGTCATCTAAGTGGCATGGATATGTGCAACAAAGGCCTTTGAGTGTGCCAATATCGAGGGGGGGATTTGATTCAAATCAAAGGCGCCAAAAAAGCCTGGGGTAAGCCTAAAATGACTCTAGTAGAAGTAGTGAGAAAAGACATACATAGCTTAGGACTAGTAACAAGTCTGACTCTGATAGGGCTGATTGGAGAAAAAGGATCCATGTAGTTGACCCCATATGGTTGGGATAACTGGATAAGGTTAAATTGTTGTTGTTGTTGTTGATTTTCAATTCCACAACTAATGAAACTAGAGTAAATCTCTTTGTGTCCATATATTAATAAGATTTTGTTTGATATTATTTGGCCATGCTTTTTTAATTGGGCAAAACAAGCTGTATTGGTGGGATTGTGTCAGGTTGTTTCAGGTTTTTTTAAGGGGGGTTGTACATTTTTCGGGTTACGTCACGTTCCTTCATGTCAAATATGTCAAGGGAATCACAATACTTTGTATCATGTCCATTGTATTGTTACATCCTGTTCGTGTCAACCATAAAAAATAACAGGTCATGCTCATGTTAGGGTAGACTGGTTGAGTGTCAAGTTTAATTTTTTGCGTTGTGTCCAGTTTGGGGTACCCTGGACCCAAACACGCACCCGATACGACACGAGCTGCCAATTGCCAACCTAGTTCTTCCCCACCCTGCACCCTCCAGTTATGTTTCTTTAGGCCACCTTTTCAATTAAATGCAAGATCTTCACATGTGCACTAGCTTTTCAAGGATCCAACCTTCCAACAAAATTGTTAACAAAACCAAGATATAGAGCTATATTCATTAAATTACAATAAGTGGTACCAAAATAATTGCTTCTTCCAATAGAAGAGATACTTACGGAGCCACATGGCTGTTCATTAGTATAAAATATATCCTCCAGAATTTCCTTTCTTTCATGAGGCGTGGACATAATTCATATCTTAACCTTGAAATTTCCTGCAAAAGAAAACTCATCAGAGAATCACTCATATATAAGCTCACACTTTACTTAAAAATTGCTTATATATGGTAACTGACGAAATATGGATTAAAAGGGGGGTGGGGTAATGATACATAGGCTCAGAGAGAGCTTTCCCAAGATTAGCTGATGTAATTAAGATTGTCCAATTAAGTTCCTTTCCATTTCAATTTTCCAATTCAAGAGATTTTTTTTATTAGATGATGTAAAAAGATCCTTATTATTTCTCAAAGTGTGAGATTGGAGAATCTATGCCAGCGAGTCACTTCAGTATTTACACATGATCGGACTAGCTAGTTTCTTTGCTATTTATACTCATTTTGTTCCAGTATGGGAATTCCGATAACAGATCCAGTGGAAACGGGGTGGGGCCTGTAACTCAGAGGTTTCGAGTACGTGGCTACAAACCACGGTGTCAGAGGTTCAAATCCCTCCTCACCCACAACAGGCCCAAAAGAGAAGCACCTTTCCTTTAACATTAGAGGTAGGAAAATCATGATTGGGATAACGGGCCCAATGCTATGGAACTCAGGTGTGGGTCATTTGTTGAAATGTAATGGCCTTAATTTTTATTTTTTTCAGTTTAAAGACTCCTAAAAGGGCTTGCCAATTCTAAATTCCAAGATTTTTGGAATAAATCACTTTAGGTCATGGAGTAGATTATAACAACTTATTTTTATTGTTAAGTGTGACTTATTGCCCACTATTGGCGCATTCATTTATCAAAAACGAGTTCAAATGCCCAGATAACAAGAAGGAAAACCCCCGGCCTCTAGGAAAGATTTGGAATTCCATCTTCTTTGACGTCAAAGCAAAGATATCAAAAGTTTCTTCCAATTGTCCCCCCTCCCCCAGAAATTGCCACATTGTAGCTTCCTGGGAGCTTCCAAGCTCTATAATCAGGAATCTTGTCTCCTCCTAAGGGTTTTGTTTTTTTTTTCTTCTTCCCCCACCCCCCTCTAAGGGGCTGTATATTTTTCGTCTCTTTGGTAATGAATTATTTATTCACCGGGAAAAAAAAAAAAAGGAAAACCCACCTTGACTGTAGAGAGAACTAGAGTGGCATGCCTTGCTTGCCACTCTGTAAGATCCTGTCTGACATTTGAAACCATAGGAACATCAACAATTTCCGGCTCATCTACAATTCAAAGAAATCAGTCAAGCTTAGTTCAGAAAGGAGGTAAAGTGAAAAGAAATGACATAGAGAAACCAATAAAACGTCCCAGTGCTCTAGTATTTGATTACCTAGAGTACTAGCATATATACCCATTCCCCCCCCCCCAAACCCCCAGAGAAAAAAGGTACTAGATTTACTCAAAACCTCCATTACCCAAATCTCTAAAGAGAGCAAAGGAGAAAAAATATGGGGAAATGAATTAAGTACTAGATTTACTAAAAATCACCATCACCAAAAGTTCCAAAAGGTCCAACAAAAATATAGCACGGAAGAGATCCATGTAAATCACCATCACCAAAAGTTCCAAAAGGTCCAACAAAAATATAGCACGGAAGAGATCCATCAACCTCAGAACAACTAATTCCTTTGATGATTCTAAAGAGAGCAAAGTTGGAAGATGGGGATAATGAAAAAAGATTAGTAGTTGCCAAGTTCTTACAAAAAATTCCAAATAATTAATGGCAGAAAATATAATAATGCGATATTTTCTTTTCTACTAATTGAGGGTGGCCCTTTTCTACTGAACTCCCTATCATAGATTAGGTTCAGCTCCTTATGACATGATTATGGAAAATCGTAAACAAAATGATAACTGTATGACTGCCAGTTGAAAGATGTGTGAAGATAAGAATATACAGAAAAAGGAGAGCTCATGCAAGCTCTGTGTGTGTGTGTGTGTGTGTGTGTGTGTGTGTGCTGGGGGCGCGCGCCTGCAGGAGAGACTCACAGCTTCCCAGAGGAATGATGGCTGTCTCCAAGACATAGGCCAACGGGAAGTTCAGATAGCCCTTGAAACATTATTCATGTTCGTAGACAACAAAAGAGTTTGTTATCACCTTAATGACCAGAATGTTTTTCCTACCACCATAGTCACACCACAATCATATTTGAGCTTCACGTATGGACATTAGAGCAATCAAAATATAACTCCTCAGTGTGGAAGGGGGTAGGGAGAAGACAGGAGTAATATCGAAGATGCAGGTTATCTATCAAAGATGTCCTGGATGCAGGTTACCGTCAACAATATTATATTCTCACATAACATCTGCTGAAATGCTAAACTCTCCATGAAACACATGAATTCAAAATGTAACTAGCTTCTAACGCACTACTTTTTAACTTGTGCAATCAACCACACGGAAACCTTCATAAGAAAATTTTATATTCTCGAGAAATAGTTGACAGTAACACCAATAACATCAGCGAAAATGCATCAACAATCTGACCCCTGCGTGATATAAACAAGCTAACAATATCCCAAAGTACATCATAGAATTAAAAAAGTTAATTATTATAAAACCTTTTTTTTTCCCCCAAATTTGAAGCCTGCAGCTGAATCAGAGATTGATAATAACCGAAACAAATTCCGTGAGTATCAACAATTGAAGCTGCACAACACGAAAAGCCAAAGAGTACCGAACCAAGTACCTTCCATGGGAAAATCCTTAAATGTGCCGAGTGTAATTCCTTTCGCGAACTCCCTAAGCTCATCGGTAACCCCAAATTTCTCGAGATCCGACGAGGAAGGGTCAGCAGAAGAGGAATCAATAAGCGAGATCACAGGGACAGGAATCTGAGGAGAGATCCCTTCAGCGAGGGACTTAATCTGGTCCGCCCGCTTCAATGCCTCTGTCTTAATCTGATCTGCTTTCTTGGTTGCCTCTACAGCGATCTCCTTCGATCTCTTGGCTGTCTCAGAGACAATATCGGATATCTTGGGTGCTCCTCTGGTGAGTTCCTGGGATTTCTTCGCTGCTTCAATTGTGAATTCTTGTGATCTCTTCGCTGCTTCGATTGTAAATTCTTGTGATCTCTTCGCTGCTTCTTCTGCGAAGCTCCGCGCCTTCTCCCAAAAATCCATAGCTTGAGAGTTCTCGAACTTCCCTTTCAATTTAATAATATACGATATTACCTGGACGTCTTAACCAAATAAAAGAGATAGAAATTAGAAGGAACTACGAAGACCAGAGCCAGAGAGGTAAAAAACATACATAAGAGGGGAAGACCGGAAGAAAGCGACTTCACGTACCTGGGTCTTTCAATTTTGACTTAGGGAATGACTGCTAAAGTGCGCTGATGGAGAACTTTGACTTGAGGTGAGATTTGAACGTACGGCAGTGGCACGTCAGCAGGCGAATTGGGTTAGGCATTTGCACACTTGTCGACTAGAAAGGCTGACTGAGAAAATGGGTCACGTTTCATGTTCCGGGTTTGATTGGTTGATAAAGTCGGTTTGGGCTCATAAGCTCTTGCCATCGAAGGCTGTGTTTGATTGCTGGGAAGAATGGGATAGGAAAGTGCAGTTATGGCCTCCACATCAGACGTGAGGTTGGGAAAGTAGCTCCTTTCAATTCTTAAGGCTGTGTTTGGTAGTCAAGAGAACAAAAGAAAAGAAAAACAGTGTAAAAAAAAGTATTTTTTTCTTGATTTAAGAATTTCTCTTTGTGCTTGGCATATCCTGATCCAAAAGAAAATTCAATTTTCGAATTTCAAAATTCCCCTCCTTTCTTTTTCTCATTTAAAATGTAGTATCAATGGAGTCATCAAAGGTCCATGGGATGTTCAAGTTCTGAAAAGTAAGATTCTTCACCTCTCAACCTTTTTTGTTCGGATAAATCGAGTTTAAACATGTTTGGAGGGAAATGAATAAACATGCTGATTATATGGCTTCGTTCACAACGAGTATGGACATTAGTTTACTCCCGGAAGAGTTTCTGGATGATCTAGAAAGTTAATTCTAGATGATGTTATTTTAAAATTTATTACTGAATGTAATATGTTCATGTCAAACCAGATCAATTATAAAAAGATTGGATCTAGTATATTTAAAAATTCATCAGTTGAGAAAGTTTATTCGAATCTAAAACCATTTTTGTAGAGCTCTGCTTTTTAAACCCAGTTTATTGACCGGTTGATTTGGTTTGTTCTTGCAGGGTTCGAACTGAAACGGGTTGACGTTGGTGCCTTATGGTACATGACGGCAAGGGTGAAGTCAAATGCGAGGTGGCCGGACAAGATTGGACCAGTATCCGAAGTGATTTGCACACCTAAGCCGTGCCCTTGCACATATCACAAGGGCCATGTATTAATAGGAAAGGTGAATTATCATATTTGAATGATAAGAACTTAGTCTACAACACGTGGCGAGAGCAAAGTATATGTTAAAATTGTGTTTTCTTCCAAAATATAGCAATGTTGGCTTGTTTGGCCAACTGGTGGTGGGCGTCACTGGTAGGTGTGAGACCCACTAGTGTGACCCACCTATATGGGTAACATGGACCCCAGCTTGCCCAGCTTGGGTGAGCACGTGTATTTTGACCTCCTCGTCATAATGAGGTCCCGTACTCCCGATGATGTCGACTACTTCCCTCGGAAACACGATTTAATATATTTTGGTCCATAAATGGGTAAAACGAAACGAACCTTAGAAGATATTTATTGGCTATGGTATAAATAGCACTTATAGCTTTCTCTCTCTCCCATTTATAATTTTTAGCAAAGGTTGGTGAGGGGAGTACAATTGGGGAGAAAAGATGATGAAGAAGAAGAAGAGTGGGAAGAAGGCATTCCCCTTAGATTCTGTAGTCACGTTTCACCTTTTCGTCGCCGGTATTGTCACCGGTATCTTGAGATCTACATATTGAGGTAAGTAAAGCCATAAACCCTTTTGTATGTGGTTGAATCTAGGGAATAATGAAACCCTTGTGTGATTTCCTTGAAGGATTTAAGAAGGAAAACAAAGATTTGAGAGTTATTGAAGTGGCATTTGAGTTTGGGAAGAGGATCCCAAGATTTGGGGTTTATCAAATTAAGGTATGATTTATTTCCCCAAATCTTGATGATGGCTTAGATCTATGGAACAATCAAGTAAATGAGACTTAGAATGTGTGGAAAATGAAGTGGGAACCACCCTATTGGGTTTCCAAGAGGTGGAATGAATAAAGGAAGGAAAACAGTAAAACATGCAAAATATCGATGGGTAGCAATGGCGGTTGGTCACACCTACCAGTGTGACCCCCAGTCTTGCTTGGGATTCTAAGTCAACTGGCGGGTAAGACCGGTGGGTGCCACACCTACCCAGGTAAGGCCGGTTGGTGCCACACCTACCAGTATGACCCGCCTATCTGGACAGTTTGCACAGGGGTTCTCCTACCCCACCTTTATGATCCACATGTAACCCAAATAAGCTCCTCTTGAGCTCAAACTCACCGAAAACCTTCTTCACACTATTATATACATCGTAACCATAACCTACGTCATTTATGGTCCCGAATTGGACGCATTCTAAACTCCTTATCTGTGTTAGGTTTTGAGACACTCGTCTTCACTCTGGATCTTACTGTACCGCGAGTGTAGATTCTTCTACAAGAATAGGTAAGTGGGGAGAGGACTTTGACCTTATTTTCAGAGTGTTTTTGGCATCCTATGCATTCATAGACTATATTGACATTCCGATTGCCATTCTCATGCATATGCTTGATATATGAATGATGCATTTAGAACTGAACATGGTGTATCTTAAATTTCTAAATGCTTGTTGCTTGCTTGAATCATAAGAATGAATTTATCATATGTTATGGTATAGTGATAATTTGCCGAACATGTGTGGGATTTCTAGAATAGATGCCGTAGTCGGCTTGGAAATGAATGCATTGGTAAATCGTGAAATGGGACACGAAAATACTATGCAGTCATACTATCTCATATAGGAGCATGTGGTTAGGATATCATACTCCCTCGTGCTACGACCCTTCCCAACAGGGGATTACGTGTTGGGTTATCACTAAGGGGTAACGTCGGCCGTAGATTGCCATGGTGGTTAGAATTAAGCCTAGCTAATCATTAGGACAATTGGAAACCTTGGTGATATATTTAGAGGGCCAATTGTACTGCTTTTAATTTCTGCTGTGGTTCGACCATAATTTACTTTTTCGAGTGCTCACAGTGGACCTTCTCTGACAACCCTATGGGTGTATCGTGGGTTGGAGAATCACGTAACCTATGACCTAGTATGATTGTTAGGTGAATTAGGAATAAAATGAATCTCATACATATAATATCATTTGAATTGCAATTGCTTATGTGCATCTTTCTTTCTATTTACTGAGCTAGTGAGCTCATCCCTCGTGTACACACCTTTTTAAAAGATTTTACAGGATACTCAGTAGAGGAACCCATGTCGGGTCCCACTAACGAAACCCCAGTGGGGGATTGGTGGGCCCCCGATCGATTCGATCACGGTGATGGTTGCCCATGTGAGGGTTGTATTGTAGGGCAACAATAGCTGATTTTACTTACTGTACTCTTTTGATTATATTGGTATATTTCCCATTTTGTGCTCTTGATAGTTAAATTGCTATTTCTTGTGTAAATATCATGCCTACAGGGCCACATATAAATACTTTATGTATAACAATTTGGGTATCAAGAGTATATGGGGAATTACATGTATTCACATACGGTAAGACTTTCGTTGTATTATATTATTATACTCCATTGATTACTTGTGCTTGCTGTGTTGTCGTTACTGTATCAGATGATCCTGGCGATTTTGGGTTACTCAGAGGGAACCCGATCACCGGTCTGGTTCTATATGAAAGGGGCATGACAACGGTGGTATATGAGCGCGATGCTCTAATCACACATAGCTTGCAAGATTTAATTCTTAGATACCCATAGTAGGACAAGGGGTTGGGGAAAACATAAAAGACACCATATAAAATCTGAAAATATATAAAACTTAAAAATTTCGGCATGATGCATTCATAAGTGAGAGTATCCAAAAGTTTCACCTACGAGGAAAGATTACATAATCACAGAAAATTTACCAAACACTAGAGAAAGAAATTACTTATTCACAGCAGGAAATTTCTCTACACACTAAAGAACCTTCCAAGATTTCTATCAAGAGAAGAATAATTAGAAAAGAAGGAAAGAAGATAGAGTTCCAGAACCATATTTCCAAAAGAAAAGAAAAGAAGACCATCCCAGACAATCTATACCCCACTCAATCATCATTAATGTCAATGACCTCCTCTAACCAAGATCTTGAGTTGATACCCAAGCGATGGTTATAGTAGAATCCACATCTCCTTAAACATGTCTTAGGCTCCTCCCCATGTCCCTGGAAACAGAGGCCACGACGTTGTCCAAATCATCTATGTCCATGACCATGCTTGCCTAGGTTTCCTAGATGGTCTTCTGTCCTGTCAGGAGCTTCTCCTGACCATCCTGTAGTGCCTTCAATCTGGCCATCATACCCTGGAAATCAAAGGCCCCACCTGGAGATGTGGAACTGCTCTGATGGGGTCTTCATCCTCCATCTCTACATCCACATCCACATCCTCCTCCTCGGAGATATAGTCCTCGTCATCCTCCTCCACATCACCCTCCTCTTAGGTTGCCTTCCCCGTTGTAGGCTCCATCAGATGAAATAACTTCATCTTATGTAAGATGCCCCAGCCGAATCTGTCTGAGGGGGCACTACCCACCTCACCCTCAAGAGCTACTTGGAAGTGCTTGAAGATCTTGGTGAGTGACCGAGCATATGGGTAGTTACCATCAGCAGGATGGGCGACATGGTACTCCATATTCTTCATAATCACATATAAAAGGCACTGTCGAGGAGGATTACCCAAAGTAGTATAAAGACAGTATGCTACATAGGCAGCTATAAAGTTCAACTGGTTCCGGTGCCCGGCCTAGGGAAGCAGGTTGAATTGCACCAAATGATTGAAGACTCGAACCTCAGTAAGGAAGGACGTCTTAGACTCGAGATGGACAGTGCTACCACAAATGGTCCAGTAGATATGTTCCTAGAGAGTCTCACTCATGTGGGGACCCAAAGCCCTACTCTTTGGAGGGCAGTAGGACCAAGTACCCTCCATGGAGATGCCCAAAATCCCTGCCAGTAAGTCGATCGGCAACCTAATGTTTCGACCCTTCACTTGGCTAGTGAGGGTATACATTCGGTCATCATATACCACCTTTAGGTTGCAATAAAACAGTTGGACCAGGTTGGAGTAGCATTGATGGTCAACAGATAACATGGCCTCCCAACCAAGGGCTGTAAACCTCTCAAGCAACTGAACTCGAGTAAAGTCCTCCGTCACCACTGACTTCTCCATCAAAATTGGTCTTTTGGAGAAGGTGTCCTAAGAGAGTGTAGCCTCAAAGCTCCAAAAGAAGTCATCATCATAGTCCTCTAGATCCTTAGAAAGGTTCCTGTTGGGTCAGACCCGAGAGGTAGAAGAACTGGAGGTAGCACCCTTCTTTTTCTTACTAGAAGCATGTCCACTTCTAGATGAAGAAGCAGCCCCCATGCCTTTGCAGAAAGACATCCTGCAAAAAGTTGGGAAGAAGACATAAGAAAACGGATAAGTTTCCAATAGAGAATTTTAAAAGTGGGAAAAGAGTGTAATCAGAAAGATAAGTGCATTAGGAGGAAAGAAAATGGAATGGCATTTAGGAAAAAGCATACAATGGAAGCAATGTATGCAGCATGACAAGTAAAAGAAAGGGCCTTTAGTGAAAGTCCATAGACACAATGTAATTATATATAAGTGGTAGATTGACAAAACAACTCATTGACAAATGAATGTCATAGAGTCATGATACTTGAAGCAACATACAAGTTTAAAAGATAAGAGAGGGAAGCACTTATCTAAAGCATAGAAATATGTAAATGCCAAGGTTGGCAGCAACTAGAGACAATTGACAATTTTTTTTTTTAAGAAGGAAAAAAGGGAACATTCATAAAGAGAGGAGCATAAACCTAGTATATCCAAAGCATTGAGGAAATTTTTGGCAATAACATATGAGGGAAGGTTCAATTTCATGCAAATATGTATATCTTAACATATTTGAGGTTAAACAAATGAAAGCCCTAAATTTTCCCAAGAACACTACCTAGAAATGGGGAAAACTGATGCCAAAGAGGGAAAAGTGATGCATATGTGCAATGTAGCACTCTTACCACTAATATGCAATCAAATGTAAGTGGATAGGCTCATTTAATCATACATTATGCAAGGAAGAAAAGAGAAAACGGGAAAACCCTAAAACAACAAAATTTCGAGAAAATAGGGTTAAACAATCCATAGAGATGACATGTGTGAAGATTAAAGGTGAGATTCATGATGTAAGAATCATATCCACATCCTACATTCAATTTTAGTTGGAAGAAATCAAGAGAAAACAAAATTTTGAGGTTATTGAGTAAAAGTAACCAAAGTCCCAAAGAGAAAGGGGGGAAACCAACTTACTTGAGATTGATAACGATGTTAGAGAGCTTTGAATCCAAATGCAAATGTGGGAGATGCTTGTAAATGCTCCTAGATCCTTCTCTTGGATGCCTTGGGCGATTTCGAGAAGAGAGGGAAAAGAGAGAAATGAAGGGTTTTGAAAACAAGGGCTTTTTCCCTTCATAACAGAACCGCGTGGGCAATCGGCAGGTCCTAAAAATAGCCCACCCACCTGTGTGGTTTTTGGGCCAAAAAATCCCAAATTTTAGGAAATTGTTATTTAAGCCTCTTAGAACCTATTTTTGCATGAATTATGAGCTGATGTGTAATTAATCTTCATGCATACTTATGTGGAATAATTACAATACTATATAAAACTCGATGCTGGAGATGCATGCTATGATGATGAAATGTACTATGACTACATAATGGGAGGCATGATGTGCATTGATTTTGTGCTTATATGAAATGAAAGTGGCACTTAATTGTACCTAATCTTGATGCAATCTAGATACAAAGCATCATGGTATGTATTAGATCCAACAATACTGCAAGAGGGGCCCCACATGGCTCCCGTCCTATTGGAAGACCACCTAACCCTTGGGAACCTCAACCACGGGTGAGTCTTAGACAAGATTATATAGTTGAAGACTCACCTACACTTGAAATTCCAGATCCTCCTCCTTTTGTTACTTCCAATGATGTTGCGGTTCTTATTTAACAGTCGCAACAGACATTCCAACAACAGTAGACCTTCAGGAATGCTATGCACCAACAGCTGCACCTTATGCAAATGGGTCAACACCCTCATGGGGTACCTTTCCCACAAGATCCTCCCATGGTGCTAGGTGCTAGAGTTCAACCAGGGGGTGCTTCTCCTCGAGCACCACCTATTGAGACACAAGGGATTGCACTACTTGTAGTGCCACCACAGGACCAACCAGGGGGTACTCCACTTGTGGCCACTCCACGGTTTCCTCCTTATGGCACTCCTCCATATATGATGCCACCCCTGTAATAGTATTACCCAGCTTATCCTCCATACTATCCACCAACAACCACTACTGCAAAGGTGGTGTAATCATTTAAAAGGCACTTACCACCTATCTTCACCAAGGTGGGAAGTGATCCATTAGAGTCAGATCGGTGGATCTAAGAAATAGAAAAGATATTTGAGGTGGTAGAATGTACAAAACCTCAAAAGCTCATCTATGCTAGGTTACAATTAAGGAATGAAGTTGATTCATAGTGGGAGGCTTCTAAGCCTATTTTGGTGGCAACCCATCCAGAACCAACATGGGAACAATTCAAGGAATTGTTCTTATCGAATTATTATCCCACCAACTTCAGAGATCAGAAAGAAACTGAGTTCTCAACTTTGACTCAGGGGAATAAGTTGGTTCTTGAGTACCAGCAGTAGTTTGAGGAGTTGTTTTACTTTGCCCCTCCACACAAAAACAGTGGAGGAAAAGGCAAAGAAATTTCTGAAGGGGTTAAAAGTATCTATTGGCACAATTTTAGGGGCCATGGACTTGACTGATTTTGCTCAAATTATCCAGAAGGCCAAGACTATAGAAGACAAGTAGAAGGGAGAGTCTTCCACCACACCTGGACTTTGGAAGAGATCAAATCCCTATGCAGATTCTGGCAATCCAAACAAGAGTTTTCATGGACCATATAATTATGGTTCATCATATCAGCAGCCTTACAAGTCGTCGAGATACATGCCTCGGTCGACCAATAGATTGGGTATTACCTCTTTTTGCCCAAATACTAGCATAGTGCCTACGGCCCTGCGGCCACCTCGTCCTCCTACTACACAAGGCCAGATACAGAAGGCACCAGTACCAGTGTTAGCCTCTCAGAACAGGTGCTATGTTTGCAATTCACTTGGGCATTTTGCAAAGAATTGCCAGTACAAATCAGTTGTGATACATAATCAACCTCCTGTTCATGGGCCCGCCTTGACTCAAGGTGGTCCACCTCAAGGAAGAATGCATTCACTATTAGCTGAAGAGATTGAGGCAAGCCCCGATGTTATAGCAGGTACCTTACCTATCTCGGGTATACCAACTTATGTATTATTTGACTCTGGTGCATCACATTCTTTTATATCTAAAAAATTTGCTAGAAAGATTGACATGACACCCAGGGCTCTAAAAAGTAAATTTATTGTTAGTAAACCCACAGGCAAGGTGGCACAATTAAATGAAGTGCATGGGCCCTATCCCGTTGATATAGGTAGAAAGAAGCTGGATGCCCAGCTTACCAAATTTAACATGCAAATTTTTGATGTTATATTGGGCATGGATTGGTTATCTACTCACCGGAAAAATTTTATGTGCGCCAAGAAGAAAATTAAAGTGGTAAGTGATGATGGTGAAGAGCTTGTGTATCAAGCAGATAAGATAAAATGACACAGAGAAGTTCTCATCACTGCATTTTAGGTGGTAAAGTTATTGGAAGATGGATGTCTGGGCTACCTAGCTTCAGTACAAGATGTAGAAGCAAAGGTCACACCATTAGAGGAATTGAATATAGTTACAGAGTTCCCCGATGTCTTCCCAGATGATCTAACCTGGCTTCCGCTTGATAGGGAGTTAAAGTTTGCCATTGATTTGGTTCCCGAAGTAACACCAGTGTCTAAAGCTCCGTACAAAATGGCACCACCCGAATTAAAGGAGTTATAGACTTAGTTATAGGATTTGTTAGAGAAAGGATTTATATGCCCAAGTGTTTCTCCTTGGGGTGCCCCAGTTCCGTTTGTCAAAAAGAATGATGAAAGTTTACGTATGTGCATCGATTACCGGTAATTGAACAAATTGACCATTAAGAACCGATATCCTTTGTCGCGCATAGATGATCTTTTCAATCAATTGTAAGGTGCTAAGGTATTCTCGAAGATTAATCTCAGGTCATTATCAACTCAGGATAAAGAGCAGTGATATACCCAAGAAGGCTTTTAAGACCCGATATGGTCATTATAAATTCTAGTGCTGTCTTTTGGGTTAACCAATGCACTAGCAGCTTTTATGGATCAGATGAATCGAGTATTTTATGATGTCCTCGATAAGTGGATTATCATTTTCATCGATGACATCTTGATATACTAAAAAATGGAAGAAGAGAATGCACAATACTTTCGAATGGTACTGCAAAGATTAAAGGAACAATAACTATATGCAAAATTCAGCAAGTGTGAATTTTGGTTAAAGCAAGTTGGATTTCTAGGGCACATAGTGTCTGAGAATGGGATTGAAGTTGACCCGGGGAAAGTAAAAGTAGTATTAGAGTGGGAAGCTCCCAAGAATGCCACAGAGTTCAAAAGTTTCTTAGGATTGGCAGGCTAATACATGCGGTTCATTGAGAATTTTTCCCGAATCGCCGCCCCAATGACCAGTTTGACCAAAAAGGGGGTGAAGTTTGAATGGTCAAGGGAGTGTGAAAATAGTTTTTAGGAGCTAAAGAAACTATTGGTGTCAGCCCCAGTATTGACGATACTAGAAGGTACTGGTGGAATGACAGTCTACACGGATGCCTCTAGAATTGGTCTAAATTACGCTCTTATGCAACATGACAAGGTAGTGGCTTATGCATCTAGGTAGTTGAAAGGGTATGAGAAGAACTACCCCACTCATGATTTGGAGTTGGTGGCAGTTATCTTTGACTTGAAGATCTGGCACCATTACTTGTATTGGGAAAAATACGAGATATTCAGTGATCGTAAAAGTCTTAAGTACTTTTTCACCTAGAGAAATCTGAACATGAGGCAAAAGAGATGGCTAGAACTTATGAAAGACTACGATTGTAACATATGGTACCATCCAGGTAAGGCCAATGTGGTGGCAGATGCATTGAACTAGAAAGCTCAAACTGTATCATTTGCTTATTTGGCCACTAGCCCACAACTTAAGCAAGAAGCTATGTTAATGGATGAAATCATTTTGAATGAAGGATCAACCTTAAAGCTTGATCAGTAACCAAGAAATATCAAGCAATTAACCATATCTCTAGCGGCCCTATAAGTACAACCATCTATCAGGTATGAAATAATCATGAAACAACTTATAGACCCTGAGTTGTAGAAAATCATAGTTAAAATCCAAGAGTAAAGGATGGACGATCATGATTTCACAATAGCCAGTGACGGAGCACTATTGTTTTAGGGCAGGTTGTGTGTACCCAATGATATGGGGATACAAGACAATATAATTAAGGAAGCACATAGTTCTAAGTACACGCTTCATCCCAGAAGCTCTAAGATGTACAAAGATCTCAAGCAGAGGTATTGGTGGCCAGGGATGAAGATTACAGTAGCACTATATGTGGCACAGTGTCTCACGTGCCAGAAGGTTAAGGAAGAGTGGCATCGACCATATGGCACTCTTCAGCCACTCCTGGTACCGGAGTGGAAATGGGACATGATTACTATGGACTTTGTCTCCGGGGCTACCTCGTTTACCCAAGGAAATGGATGTAATTTGGGTGATAGTTGACAGGCTTACTAAGACTTCCCATTTCATTCCAATCAAGACTACCTACTCCATGGACAAGCTAGCACAACTTTACATAGAGAATATTGTTCACTTACATGGAGTACCAATAAGTATTGTGTCGGATCGAGACCCAAGGTTCACATCTAAATTCTGAAAGAGCCTCTAGCATGCGATGAACCTAAGCACTGCTTTCCATCTTTCCATCCACAGATTGATGGACAATCTAAATGGACTGATAAGAACATTTATGTGTGAAATCTAGGTAGTAAAACATGTATTTTACATATTTAGAATGGAGCTACCTTGGGTTTTACTCTCTTTCTGTAGGTTTTATATTTTCAAGATCTTAAGGACTATCGAGCTCTATATCTCCAATTTTACACGTAAAGAGGTCATGTTTCTTTTAATGGTTGCAAAGAGGACAAAATTCTAAGCAAGATGGATGTGTTTAATTAAAAGTACACATCTGTTTGGTCACCTATACAAGTGATTATTCTTTTTGGGCAAAAAAAAAAAAGAATAATGGATTAGAACTGAACCGAGATGCAGAACTAGCCCGTTTGCAGTTGTCCCAGAGGTACAAGGAATATTTCAAATGCCAACAAGGATCGATGAATCACACTCTTAAGCGATTGAAGATTCATTTTTAGTAACAACAACTACCTAGCGTAGTTAGTGAATTGTGGTGTGCAAAATCCCTTCCTTATTAGGAGGTCTTAAGTTAGAACCTCTTGGTGGCTATTTTTTTATGGAGGTTTTTTTTGGAATATTTTATCTCTCCTACTCATCACTTAAAGGAGGTCAGCCAAAGGGTTTCTTATGCAAGGGAGAGAGAAATAAGGAAAAGAAAAAAAGAAAAAAATAGAAAAATAGGAGAAAAAATAGGAAAGGAAAAAAAATAAAAAAAAAATAAAAGAAAAATCGTCTAAGAGGCTGCCCACGTTTAAAGAAGAGAGAGTGAAAAAATATAAAAAAAAAGAAGAAAAAATGAAGCAAAATCGTTGGAGATTTCCTACTTCCTATGATTCTTGCTTCTCTCTCCTCCACCTCACCACAAAATCGTCCAAGGGGATCCATCCTTGGACGTTCTCTCCTCCCTCCTATTCCCTATAAAAGGGAGTCCACAAAACCCCGACTCAAAGACCTTAACAACTAAGGCATAAAGACCAGGCTCAAGCTCGACAACATCTAAGACTGAGCTCAAGCTCGACAGAATCTAAGATCGAGCTCCAGCTCTACAGCATCTAAGACTGAGCTCCAGGTCGGCACCATCAACGATACCTTGCCCTAGTCTTCGCAACTCAAGACCTTACTCTAAGTCATGAAGAACAAGCTTCGGTTCGACACCTTTATTCCTAAATCCAGGTTAGGCATACTTGTGCAGTGGTCCCGGTCTAGGTCTAGGCATGATGCTTCACCATACAAAGACACACAGGACCGAATCAAGTTCAATTGAAAAACGGAATTACCTTACAGAAACTGAAGATACACAATGAGGGAAGAAAAAAAAACTTCCATTAATGGAGGGAAGAAACCCTCAAAAGTTACATCAACTCCCAAATGGGATTTAAAAAAAAAAAGAAGAAGAAGAGAAGCAAGAAGATTACATCACTCGGAAAAAGGAAAAAAAGAAAGAAACAAGATAAAAAGGAGAAGCACAACATCAGTATTGCAGAAGCTAGGGGGCTGGATCAGGAAGGAGCGAGTTGGATCACTTGGTAGCTTTAGGGTCGGCTTGGGTCACCTCCTTACTGACCTCAGCCTAACTAATGAGCTGTACAGAGGGGGCTGGGGTAGGAGCGCGCTGCTGATACTCAGAGAAATCGTAATCAGGCATCTTACCAAGGACGAACTGAATGGCGTCTTCTGAGCCAGCCTGAAATGAGGAGACGTTGACGTCAACTAGCCATTTATGACCAATTTCAGAGTTCAGCCACCTTTTAGCGGCAACCTCATCACTAGAAGCCAGCTTGGATTGATGTTTCTTCTCCAGCTCAGAAATCCGAGCTGAGTGTTCATCTTCTTTCTTTTTGCTGGCCTCCTGAGCTTTGGCCAGCTCACTCCAGAGTGTGTCTTTCTCTTTGATAAGGCCACTGTTGATCCTGAGCTATATAGCCACCTCTCGCTCTAGCTCGCCAGCCCTCTCCTCATGGTCTTTTGCCCTCTGCCCCTCAGATCGGGCCTTTCTCTTCTCATTCTCCAATTGGCCCGTGGCCATATGAAGCTCCCCCCATAGGCGCTTTACCTCATCATCCAACTTCTCACGGGCAACGGCCATGTTCTCAAACCGACTGGCGGCCTCCACCACATAAGCGAAAGCCTACATTTATCCAATAGAGCCATGAATACTAGGAACTCAAATAAATACAAAGGGTAAGAGGCGGGAAATGCTTATGTCCCCCATCCGGGCGCAGACCTGCTCTGTGAAGTCAACATCAGGCAGCTTCTTCAAGCGGATAACATCCTTCTTAGGACGGCTATAGCGGCACCAAGTCCGAGCTACCAAGGGGTCCAGAACGGTGCTATTCTCCAGCAGTTCCACCCAGGGGTCTGGGGGCTGCTTCCTCGTTCAAGCCATCTTTGGACAGTTTCCATGCTGCCCCTCATCAACTGGCGAGTGCCTCCTTTTTTGGCCTTCAGATCCTACCCCAGCTCGGTCAGGTGTGCCAGTCTGCCCTGGCACCTTCTCTATCGCTCCAGCTAGTTCCTTCGCCTTCACAGAGCCCGGAGCCCCATGCCGAGCTGAATATTGTACAGGAGGGGGCATCTCCTTCCCTTGCTTGCCCCTAATAATAAAGGGTGAGGACTTATTGCCCGCGCCAGTGGGAGGGGCGACCTTCACACCCGAGTTGGGGCTAGCCATGACATTGCCCTTGTCACCGACCTTTATGGCAGCCTACTCGATTGCATCTTTCTTCCTCGCCTCTACTGCCGTCGCGACCAGGGCCTTATTGTCTACCTTCACATTAACCACTGCAAGATGAGAAAGAACCGAGCTTTATGGGTACTGGGAATAGGCTAAAACATCAAAGAACTGAGCTGAACCATAATAACCGGACTCGATCGGACCCTCACCAGGGACATCACTCAGCCCAAACTCCTGGAGGAAGTCTTTATCCTGCAGCATGCGGACATCTATAGCCTCCCCACCCAAACACATTTAATATGTTTGGAGGTCAGCTGGGGAGAGCATGGGTGCTTGGTTCAGCACGGATAGGGTGGGCTTGACCCAGCTGCTCTTGAAGGGGTTCCCCTCCATTGTCACGTAAAAGTACCTCTCCTTCCACTTCTTCACCGATGAGGGCATGTTGAGGAACATCTTCAGGTTGCTATAAGGACCGTCCCTCTCCCTCTTGGTGAAGTAGTACCACTCTGAGGTATACCTCTTCACCAAGAACATCTTCTTGAATAGATCCAGCGTTGCGGTCTGACCCAGCTTCGAGACAAACACCTCAAAGCTAAGAACAGTCTGCCATGAGTTACGAGTCAGCTACCTAGGAGTGAGGCACTAGTGTTCCAGGACTGAGCTGACTAGCTCGGGCACAGGAATCCTCAGGCCGCTTTGGAAGGCCACATCGTAAAGGGTAACCTCATCCCCAGTGGCATCCACTCGTTCGTTCTCGTCTGGGACGTGCATCACCATGTAATCTGGGATGTCGTATTGGCTCTGGATCTGGTTGAGCACCTTGGGTGTCAGGATGCTTGGGGTATTCATCACAGTCATCTTCTCTCCAGAGGAGGAGGTAGAGCCTTCCCCCTCGGATTCTGCCTGGCCGGCCTCAGAGACTTCGACACCCGAGGGGCCCGCACCTGAAGTACCTACTGTAGTGGCACTGGGGGGCTGAGTTGAGGTAGTCAAGCTGTCACACCCCGTTCACACAGAATTGGACCAGTGACCGGGTTAACACCGGTTAACCCAAACCTGCCAGGATCATCTGATACAGTATCCAACCACAGCATACACACAACTAAGAAAGTGTTCATCAGTTCAGCGGAAGGCTTAATTTACCTGTAAATATTTCCATTATACTTGATACCCAAATTATAATACATAGTTAAGTACATGTGGGCCCGCAGGCATGATATTTACACAAAAGAATATAATTTACATATCAAGTACACAAAAGGGATTATCAAAAACACAAAGGGTACAGCTCAGTTCGATATCAAAAGTAGAGCTCAGCTCGGCATCAAAGGTAAAGCTCAGCTCGGTATCAAAAGGTAGAGCTTAGCTCGGTATCAGAAGAAGAGCTCAGCTCGGTATCAACAGTAAAGCTCAGCTCGGTATCAAAGCTACGGTCCCGCAGCACAACCCTCGCTCGAGCAATCCGTGCCATGCTCTAATTCCTCGGGGACCTACCAATCCTCTTCAGGGAATTCAACTGTGGGGCCCGACCCGTGTTCTTCAGGTTGATGACCTACAAAATCGTCTAAAAGAGGTGCACACGTGATATGAGCTCACTAGCTCAGTAAGTGAAAAGAAGGACCACACAACAGTCCATACAACAATTCACAACCATATGCACTACATGCTATGTAATTCATTTTAATTCACATCCACCTAAACAACATTACTAAGTCCTTGGTTTAGTGCTACTACAACCATAGTGCGCGTATACTCTGGGTACAAGCCGCGAACTCCATCCTGCGATACGCCCATAGGGCTATCGGAGAAGGCCCACTGTGAGTACTCAGAAAAGTAAAACATACCGACCACCGTCTCTCAACATAAAATAAATGACAAAAATTAAAGGTGCTGACTCCAACAATTTAAAAATAGTACGATTGGCCCTCTTGAATATACCACCAGGGTTGCCGACTGTCCTAATAACCAACCAGGTATATGTCTAACTGCCACAGTGACCCGATAACCGTGACCACTGCTTTCCCCCAAATGGTAACCCAACACCTCAGCCCCTGTTGGGAAGGATCGTAGCACGGGAAGATGATAATCCTACACCGCATGCTCCTATATGACATAGTACTATTGCATAGTGCCTCCACGTCCCATTCCACGGGCCACCAAAGCACTCGTTTCCAAGCCAACTACTGCATCTAGTCTATTAAGGCATTATGCACAATGATGTCAACATTCATCACATAAGCACATCATCATTTAACATTGAGAAAATAATCACAACACACATGGCATAAGATAATGTGAGGATGGTTAAGCTATATATAATTTGCATGATGACATGGCTAATCTAGATACAATGGAGTGATGCACAACAAGCCTTAAAATAAGGTCAAACGTCCTCTCCCCACTTACCTGTAGTGTACAAGGACTCACGCTCGGTACAGGTGAGATCCGGTGCGAGAAGCGTACGTTTTGGTGAACCTTACATAAGTGAATGGGGTTAGCATTTCACCATTTTGGGATCAAAATTAACACGATCCAATGACAAAATCATGTTTAGAATCCTAAAAGATGGTCGCAGGTCCGTTCGGATGTAAAAATCACGTTAGGAGCCTCTTGGGTGGGTTGGACAGCCCACCTGTCATGACCCACCAGTCATGATCGACGGGTATATCGGCCCATCGGTTGCCCCATCGGTTGGGTCCGCTGGTTGGGTCCGAGGGTCCTGATAAGACCAGCGGGCAGGTTGGCCCATCGGTTGGGCCCGTCGTTTAGCCCCGAGGGTCTGCCCTCTCAGGCGGGCCATTTGGCCCACCGGTCTTTGTAGGAAAATGCCATTTTTTCCCCAACCTTCCCCCAACTTTTGGGGAATCAAATGGGGCTTTTCTAAACCCATTCTTCACACGTTCAAGGTCTCATAAGATGGTTCTAACCTAGATTTAGGTTAGATTTAAGGAATGGAAACCATCTTACCTTCTTTGCCCAAGAACTCGTTCAAAGACCCCAAAATCACTTCAAATCACCAATGCTCTTCCAACCATGGAAACACTCCTTCAAATCCTTCAAAATCAACACATAAACCATCTATTAAAGCTTAGATTCATCATCTCAAGGGGGATCTACGAGATCCCAAGAAACTCTACTCAAATCAAGGGTTTCATTTGGGTATGGTGAAAGTTTAAGGAACCTAGCCTTTGCTCACCTCTAATCATAGATCTCGTATTGGAGATCACTCTTCCGGCGTCGGAATGGGAAGATCAAACCTCGACGCCACTGAAATCCATCTCTTCTTCCTCTTCCTTATATTTTCCTCTTCTTTCGCTTCTTTTCTCTCTCCTCTTTACTCTTCTCACCAAATGTCCGAGTGTCATAAATGAGAAAAAGGAAAAATATAATGATAGCTATTTATACCTTTTAAGACATCTTGTAACCTCATGGGTGGGTCACTCAGGTGGGCAGATGCGCCCACCTGTGACAGCCCACCTGAGGGCCAAAACTTGGCCAACAAGTGGGATTTTGACAGAATTCGACTCTCGGCACGAATCTCACTCTTGGCATAAGATGTAATATACATATGCACCTTAAGATATGGCTACATACCTGCTTTATCCGTACATGGGCTTATGATATGTGCATGTACACAGCTTGGGTACACCCATCTCCTCTGGCACTAACTCGGACTTGTTTGGCCAGCCGGTGTTCAAAGTCACCCTTGCCATCATGGTCCATAAGGAACCCGCCTTAACCCTCTCTGGTTCGGGTCTTGCATAGTTTAACTGGTTCAACCGTGTAATCAGACCGGGTTTAAGAAGTAGGGTATTACACAAGCCAACCCCAACTCTACTCGGGATGGTCTCTGGTGGGACCTTCTCCATAGACTCAGAGCCCGAGCTGCTATCCAAGCCCAAGCTGCCGTTAGAGCAAGAGCTGTTGTCAGAGCCCTGACTGCTGGAAGTGTCGTCACTGGAGGACGAAGGATCAGGAATGGGGCACTCAGGGTGATTTTTCACAGGCCTCACGATAGTCAAGGGGGTCTGGTTGGGTGAGTTCAGATCATGCGCGGATGCCATGTTGGGATCTCTGGGGCTAGTGCTAGGGTATGCGGAAGGTTGAGCAGTGGACCGATAAGTCACAACCATAATCGTACTTACTTGTTACAGGATGAACTTGGAAGGACGAGCGAGAAGGAGCGCTATTCATGACACCGTGCGGCTCTGAAACCCTTTGATAGTCCGCGCTGAGGATGGGAGCGAGCTGAGCTGACTTTACCATAGGATCGAACAATAAGACTTCTAGGAAAGATGTACACTATTTATAGGAGAAAACGGTGGAGAATGAACGGCTAGATCTTGTCGAAATCAACCACGGATAGGAGCGGTCTCTTCGCCTGCCCAAGGTGTGGTTACGGTTCTGAGACACGTGGCATAATGAGGGCATTTCAAGCCAAGTGGAAGGCACACGATCAAAAATGTCAGTGAAATTTAATACTCTAGCTGTCCGAGCCAAACCGCTAGAGTGGGGGGCTGGTGATGAGGGTATTTCTTCCCAACATCGACACGAGCAAGGATCGGTCCTGACCAATGTCACACCTCGAGCCACCATCAGGCTGTGCTGCCACCTCAGCCCTCCATCAGGCCATGATGCCTCCTTGGCCCTCCATCAGGCAGTGCTACGACCTCCGCCCTCCATTAAGCCGTGCTACAGCCTCGGCCGCCATCAGGTCGTGCTGGCACCTCGACCCTCCATCAGGCCATACTGCCACCTCGACCCTCAGTCAGGCCGTGCTACTACCTCAGCCCTCCATCAAGCTGTGCTACCACCTTGGCCCTCTATCAGGCCATGCTGCCACCTCATCCTGACGTCAACAACAAGGTTTCTAGAGACGTGCTTTCGTCCACCCCTACATTCAAGGAAAGTAATCCCTATTCAGAAGGATAGGACTCTATCAACTACATGTCACCATAGACGTCTATCCCTCACACAGTTGGCCTTTTCGAGATAAGAGGGAAATATTCCACTGGAATACCCTAAGACCCAGAATATTCCCAAAATCACAGAGCCACTCCCCTCAAGGACTCCACGCCTAAACAGGACTCTTCACAATCGTCTCCCACTCTCCCTCCATCAGCAGCCTATAAATACCAAGGTAAGCCTCCATCATGGGGAGGGATCACTCACTTCTCTTATTGAAAAAGATCTTTTGAGCATCTATTGTAGAAAGATCTGACTTAGGCATCAGAGAATCCCCTATCGGGTTAGCTCGGCTCTCCCCTGTCATCCCTTCTGTGTAGGTCGACCAAAGCACCAGGAACTGTAGGGAAGATTGTTTGATCAATTTTTACCGCATTAGGTGGGTACGTAATACTAAGAATCGATTAGAAAGAAGAGATACAACAAGCAGTGACCCTATACGTTTGCTCTCTTTAAAACCTTTCGATATGGAAGACCAACATCAAAACCTTCACCTGAATCTCTAGAAGATAGGTTCTACCCTATTAGAATAGCCCAACATTCCTTCATAGTTCTACCACAAGCCCAGAGCAATAATTTTGAACTCAAATCTCAATACATCACTATGTTGCCCCACTTCCATGAGTTGACCTTTGAGGATGCCTACCTATTTCTAAGGGAATTTGAAGAGGTATGTGTTCTAATTAAGATCCAACAGCTTTTTGATGATGCTATTAAGCTTAGGTTTATCACTTTTGCATTAAAAGACCAAGCTAAGAAGTGGTTGTATGGGTTACCCATAAATTCCATAATCTAAGGGGAACAGTTCACAGTTGTCTTCCTTAAGAAGTTTTTCCCAACTCACAAGACCAATAAGCTTAGAAGTGATATCCTTCAGTTTAGGCAAAAGCCTAGTGAGTCCTTTTCCAAACTTATAGAGAGATTCAAGGATCTACTCCAAGAATACCCTCACCATGGCCTAGACTTATGGCATTTATGTCAAATAATTTATGAGGGTATTGATTACCTAACAAAAATTGATAGAATCTATGTGCCCTGAGGGATTCACATCCTTTACAGATGAAGGAAAGACATAAGAATTCTTACTTGACTTAGTTGACAAAACCGTGAGTGGAAATCAACCCAAGAGAGTGAAAGAATCATAGGAGGAAAAGGATATTTTGTGGATGGGATAGTAGCCAAGGAAGCCCATTTAGATAGCCTAATCAAGAGGATTGAGGCTATTATTCCTAGAGAGCCATCATCAGTCAATTTGGTTAAGATTTGTGCTTGGTGTCAGTCCCTTGGACATGTCATAGAAGAATGCCCCAACACCTCTGGGGGCACTTCTAATGATACTGTTAATGCCTTATACTAGAATAATCCATATCGTAACACCTACAATCCAGGATGGATAAATCACCCAAATTTCTCTTGGAATCAGGGCAACCAAGTAGGGCCTTGCAGTTTTCATAATCAAGGTCAATCTGGACCCCAAAGGCTTCCCTTCGCACAATAATCTTTTTCCTGAAATATTTTTCCTAGGTCAAATGTAGGACCTCAGGCTAGTTTTCCTAGGGCCCCTCTTCTATCATCTTATCAGCAACCCCTTGGGTTTAACAACACTAGAGAGGCAAGTAGAATAAGTGACTTAGAAAAAAATATGGCCTCTTCATGACAAGCCATCAAATCTTATGAGAGAACTCACCTAAGTTATCTCAATTATGCATGAGAGGGAGAAAAGAACTTTACCCAGTCAACCAGAGCCTAACCTTAGGTATCATCAGTCTGTTAGTTCACAAGTACCAAATAATGCACCACTGAATATAGTACAAGGTCAGATCCAACAAGGGCCCTCTAACTAATGTAATGTTGTTTATGCCCTTAAGAGTGGTAGAGAGTACCAACAGAGCATTCCTAAATTTTCCCCATCTATTACTCCTGTTAACTCTCCTTCAGTTGAGGATATAAGTGCACCTCTTGTTCCAGGTTCGTCTGATGAGCCTAAAGATTCTTTTGAAATTAAAGATGATTTGGTTGAGAAAACCAAAAATGATTCTTCTGAAAAAGGGTAAATCCCTAACAGTCCTTATATTCCTCCTATCCCATTTCCTAATCGCTTGGTAAACAAAAAGAAGATTGCTTCCATAGATAAAATTTTAGAAGTCTTCAAAAAGGTAGAAGTGAACATCCTTCTTTTGGATGCCATATCCCAGATCCCCACCTATGCAAAGGTACTGAAAGATTTGTGTACTCACAAACGTATCACTAGTGTGCCCCAAAAAACGTTCTTGGCAGGTAACATGAGTTCCATAATTGCTCAGCCTATAGCAGCCAAGTATAAGGATCCAAGGAGCCCTACCATATTTTATGTCATAGGCAACACCTACATTGAGCATACCTTACTTGACCTTAGTACAAGTGTGAATCTTTTACCTTACCATGTGTATAAGAAACTAGGATTGGGAGAATTGAAAGCCACTGAAACTACTCTTCGATTGGTAGATAGGTCTATTAAGATTCCTAAAGAGATGGTTGAGGATGTCTTACTAAAGGTGGGGGAATTTATTTTCCCTGTTGATTTCATTGTGTTAGATACCAAGCCCTTCTCAACCAAGGATGAGATCCCAATAATTCTAGGAAGATCATTCTTGGCTACCAGTAATGCATTAATCAACTGCCAGAATGGTTTCCTAAGGTTATATTTTGGCAACAAAACTGTTGAGTTTAACATGTTTAGGATAGGCAGGCAACCACATATGAGAGAAGAGATCAATATGCTTGAGAATTTTCTAGATTTTTCTGATGATTTAATTACCAATTTTGATATTGATTTTGATTCAGAATTCCAAGAGTGTATGGATGAGTTGGATGATGATAGTGAAAATTTCTTTTCTAAAGTCTTGAATCTTCACACACCTGTGGAACACTTAAGACCCCTTTCCAATTCCATTCCCAAACCTTCTATAGTTGACCCCCCTAAGCTAGATCTTAAGGAGTTGCCATCTAATTTAAGGTATGCTTTCCTAGGGCCTGATCAGACTCTTCCTGTAATAATTTCTTCAAATTTGACTTCTAACCAGGAAGAGGAGTTACTTAAAGCCCTAGGTTGGACCATAACTGATATCAAGGGTATAAGCCATTCTATTGTGCAACATCATATACATCTTATGGATAATTCCAAACCATCCACGGAACCCTAAAGAAGAGCTAACCCAGTGATGATGGAAGCCATTAAGAAAGAGATCCTAAAGTGCTTGGATTATGGAATAATTTATCCTATTTCTGACAACCAATAGATAAGCCCAGTTCACGTAGTGCCTAAGAAGTCTGGGCTGACTGTAGTTTCCAATGTCAATAATGAACTAATTCCAACCCATGTCCAATTAGGGTGGACGGTATGCATAGACTATAGGAAACTTAATGTGGCAACCTGGAAAGACCACTTCCTATTGCCATTCATTGACCAGATGTTAGAGAGGTTAGCTGGACATGAATATTATTATTTTCTTGATAAATATTTCGGCTATAACCAGATACCAATTGCTTCAGAGGACCAACATAAGAACACTTTTACATATCCATATGGAACATTTGCTTACAGGCGTATGCCCTTTGGGCTTTGCAATGCCCCTGCTACATTCCAATGATGCATAATGAGCATCTTTTCTGATATGATCAAAAAATTCTTAGAAGTATTTATGGATGACTTTTCAATTCATGGGAATTCCTATTCTGAATGTCTTCATCATCTTTCCCTAGTTTTGAAAAGGTGCACATCTAAGAATTTGGTCGAGTTTTCTAAAGAGTGCCTAGAATCCTTCAAACAACTTAAGAAGGAGTTGACAAATACACCTATTGTTCAACCACCTGTTTGGATTGAACCTTTTGAACTGATTTGTGATGCTTCAGATTTTGCCATAGGAGCGATTTTGGGTCAAAGGATTAATAAGTTGCCCACTGTTATTTACTATGCTAGTAGGACCTTAAATGATGCACAACTTAATTATACTACCACTGAAAAAGAATTTTTAACTGTTGTGTTTGCATTAGAAAAGTTTTGGTCTTACTTAGTTGGTTCACATGTGGTGGTGTATATTTATCATTCTGCTCTTAGGTACCTAGTTTAGAAGAAGGATGCCAAAGCCCGTCTCATTAGGTGGGTTTTACTGTTGCTTGTTTCTTTCTTCTCAACAGGGTTTTTATACGTTCAAAATGGGAATCTTAATCAAAACTTTTATTTTCATACATCAAGCAACAGAATGGTATGATCATAACCAAAAGCCAAAGTAGGACTTCATGTTTAGCAAGCTCAAAAATAAAAATAAAAACAAATAAAACAAGGTGGAAAAAGCAAAAACTGGTTTCCCTCCCCCACACTTAAGTCATGCAATGTCCTCAATGCATGGAAAGAATTAAAAGCAAAGACAATGCAAGGGGATCATACCTGATTAAAAGTTAGTCATCAGTGTAAAGAGGTTCATGGAGATCTATGACTTCTTCACTATCAGTAATAGGAAACTCGAGGAACAGTTTCAAACGTTGACCATTAACCTTCGAAATTACCCCTGTTCCTAGATTTAGAATCTCCACAGCCCCATGGGGATATACATTATAGACAATAAACGGTCCATCCCATGGGATCTAAGTTTACCAGGGAAAAGATGCAATCGAGAGTTGTACAATAAGACCTTATCACCAATTACAAAAGATTTACGCAGAATGTGCTTATCATGGAAAGTTTTGGTCTTTTCCTTGTAAATCCTAGAACTTTCATACGCATCATTCCTAAGTTCCTCCAACTCAGATAGTTGGAGCCTATGATGAATTCCCGCATCAGATAAATCAAAGTTGAGCTTCTTGATGGCCCAAAAGGCCTTATGCTCCAACTCAACTGGTAAGTGACAAGCTTTTCCATACACCAAATGGTAGGGAGACTGATCAAGGT
>NC_056561.1:20929338-20992852 GCF_013358625.1 Macadamia integrifolia | reverse complement strand
GAGCTGAGCTCTACTACGTGATGCCGAGCTGGGCTCAACCCTTGATGCCGAGCTGAGCTCTAGCCTTGATACCGAGGCGAGCTATGTACTCTGATTGTTTTGGTGGATTTCCTTATGTACTTGATATTTGAATTTTATTCTTTTTGTGTAAATATCATGCCTTCGGGCCCACATGTATATAATTATTGTATCACAATCCGGGTATCAAGTATTATGGGATTATTCACAGGTAAAACTTAGTCTTCCGCTGATCTGATGAGTTTATATTAGTTGTGTGTATGCTGTGGTGGAATACAGTATCTGATGATCCTGACAGGTTTGGGTTAACCGGTGTTAACCCGGTCACTGGCCCGGTTCTGTGAGAACGGGGTGTGACAAACGGTGGTATCAGAGCGTGATGCTCTGCTCCACTCACAGCATACCATTAGAATCCCGTAGACTCTATAATAGGGAAATGAGGTTGGGTTAATGTAAAAGCTTTAAGGAATTAAAAGTCAAGGAAAGAAAGTATAAAAAGAGTTGCATTAGGGATTGCATTCATGGCATACGTGAGTGTAGATAAAAGGTAATTAAGTTGATGTTATAACCAATAGGATACGAGTTTGACGAAATTTCGGCAGCATAACGACGTAAATTGGGATTTCCAAAAATTTTACACACAACACCTGATAAACGACATATTCCATACAACAAAGATAAAAAGTAACAGGAACCATCACAATCAAACTATATAAGAACTCAACAAATAAAAGCACCACAGAGAAAATCACTATCAAAAGATATTATTCCATAAATGAGCCCAGTTATAGTACAAATACAAGGAATGAGAATAAATGAAGTATACAATAAGGTCTACAAAAAAGAGAAAATGGATAAACAACCGGTGTGGGCAAGCTATGCCCTCACTGGTCATCGTCGTCGTCATCGATGATCACCACGTTCGTCGGAGGCCTAGAGTTGACGTCAAGGCGGTGATTGTAATAGTCAAACCTCGTGTTCACCAGCCGTACCTCCCTCCGAAGCCGGCCAAAATCTGCTAAGATAGCATTGGTCGTGGTGTCCAAGTCCTGACCCAGCCTGAGGAAGGAATCCTCCAAGGTGGCCTGCCTCTCTAGGATGCGTTCCTCCCTGGAGGCACTCTCGTCCAGCCATCTCAGTAGCTGAACCTGGCCATCCTGCAAGGCCCACATGGAGGACATCATGCCTTCGAAGTCGTATGCACCACTCCCAGGTGGTGGGGCTCTATGTGGTGAGGCTGCAGCTCTGGAAGAACTAGGACCAGGGCCTCTCGACTCCTGAGGTGCCTCCTCAGGAATGCCACCACCCACCAAATCCTCCTCCTCGTCCTGAGGAACGTAGTCCTCATCCTCCCCGCTGGACTCCTCCTCCATGTGGACATCCTCCATAGGGGCAGCCCTCCTACCCCTACCTCTCTAAGCTCCTGCTCTCGGAGGTGAATCCATGAGGGTATGGAGACCCATCCTCAAAAGGTTACTCCGGTCGAACCTATCAGCCGGAGTCTTCCCCTCCTCGCCGCTCAGATCCACCCTGAAGAACTCGAAGATCCTAGTGAGGATCCTGCCATAAGGGAATCCTCCATCCTCAGGGTGGGAAGTGTGGTGCTTCATCGTCCTGAGAATGATGTAGGGGAGGCATAGGTGCTTGCCACCTCCCTCTGCGGCCGTGTAGATGTAGAACGCGATGAAAGCCGCCATGAAACCCACCTGGTTCCGATGACCTCCTCTGGGGAGCAGGTTGAAATGGACCAACCGAGCAAATAGACGAACCTCAGGGTAGAAAGACGTCTCAGACTCCGGACGGGTGCTACTGCCGCAGATGGTCTCGTAGATGAAGTCCGACGTCGCCAGACTCATGAACGGTCCCAGAGGCTTACTCCTGGGGGGACTGTAGTAACGGTGTCCAGCCGTCGATATACCCAGGATGTTGGCCAAGTACCCACCGTCAGCTGGATGTCTACCCCCTTCACCAAGCTGCTAATGGTGAACTCCTCGTACGGATACGACACCTCCAAGTTGTAGTAGAATTGGCGGACTAGCTGCTCGTAACATGGTCGGTCTACGTGAAGGATAGAATCCCAGCCCAACGCTGAGAACCTCTCCTGAAGCCGAGCCTTGTGGAAGTCGTCAACTACCACGGTCTTCTCCATCATCACTGACCTCTTCAGGAAGATAGGCCAGTTGGCTGCTGCCTCTGCACTAAGGAAGTGCTCCTCATCATAGTCGGTAGGGTCAGACCGGGCAGGTCCGGGTCTCCCTGTGCGAGGGGCTGAAGAACTGGTCTCCGCACTCTTCCGCTTAGTAGCGGTGGTCTTATGTCGTACGCCAGAGGATGATGGTCCTTTGCTGGTGCGAGATGAGATCCTGGCAAGAATGAAAAGAAGATAGGGTGAGTACAAAAAGGTAAATGACGACAACATTAAAAAGGGGAAATCCAAAACCCAAATACTCACAAAATGGGAAAGGCAACAAGTAGGGAACCTATGGACATGATGCACGGTAGGTGACAACGCAGAGAACCATGCCAAAACAGTAAAGTGACAGCAAAGAGCATAAATAATACGAGGGGATTCAATTCCAATGCGCAAATTCGAACATAATGGAGAACAACTGGAAACCATAGGACTAAGACAAAATGCCATGGTAGCGGGATTATGTAAGTACAAAAATGTCCCCAAATAGACTAGGGAGTTCCATGAATACAAGTATAGGATGAAAATCAAGGAAACCAATACAAAAAGAGGGATTTTCATGGAAATACATGGGGATTCCAAGCATAATGGATGATCCATGAAATCTAAAGCATATCAAGCACAAAACAAGTGAAATGCATCACAAAGGAGTTATCAATTGGAGAAAAAGATAAAAAATTTAATAAATCCCCAAATTTGGAAACCTAGGGCACGATTTGGGGTTTTCTCCAAATGAAGAGATAAAAATCCAAATAAACTATGAATGACCATAGTAGAAACATCACAATCACATGGAAGTACTATTCTATGGAGAAAAATATGGAAAGACAACCTAAAGTGAAGCCTACACATGTATTTTACCCCAAAAGGAAAATTCTGAGAAAAGAGAAGAAGAACTTACTTGAGGAAAAGGGAGAATTAAACCTTCTCAAAAGCGCCGAGTTGATGAGTAGACTCGCGAGTAGAAGCGCCGAGGAGACCTCCAAGATCGCCCAAGGAAGAGAGGAAGAAAGAGAAAGGAGTTGGGGAAAGAGACAAGACAGAACAGGGTCTGTAGGGCACTGTTCGTGTTTTTACACGGGCAGGACCGGCGGGCCCCTACCCACCGGTGCCACCCACCGGTTGTGAAAATTTGGAAATTTCTGAAAAGGTTTGAGAAAATTGGGAAATTTTGAAATTTTTTTCCCTTCTCTCCTCCTAGCATGATTACATTGATTCTCATTATTGATATTATTCCTATATTAATGTGTTATGGTCAAGTGGGACCATTGACGTACCTGTTGGGGCTTTTGCCCTGTATCTTGGAATTAAGCTGCGATTATTTACAGGCTATCATACACTACAACACTTTATGTGATGGCATATGATTGTGTGTCGAAATCAATTCTACGGTGTTTAACCAAAATGGTGTGTGATATGTTCCAGGTACTGGGATACGATGGTACGTACCAGATCCGGTAGTAATGCCCGAGGTACCTCGCGGGGTCCTCATCCGGTCGGTCGACCACAAAATCCCAGGGGGTCCCGCTCTGTGGGGAAAGCCTCACCTCCACTACCTCCAGAGGCCCTTGGTCAGGGTGGGGCACATGGGGACCCACCTATGACTGCACTCCCGGACCCTCCACCGATTATTACACTGGGAGATGTTGCTACTAATTCAGCAGTCCCAACAAGCTTTTCAACAACAAATGCTTCAGCAACAGCAAGCATTTATGACTGCTATCCAGCAACAGTTGGACTTTTCTCAACCGGGTCAACCTCCCCGGGTACTCACTCCATAGGACCTGCCTGTAGGGTCGGGAACGGGACCACAAGTGGGGGGTACACCCCCAATCCCACCATTTGGTGTTCCTCAGTATGGGATGCCTCCTCCATACTCCTACTATCCTGCTTATGCTCCTAACTTCCCGGCGGCGAGTAATACGTCAAGGGTAGTGGAGTCATTCAAGAGGAACTTACCACCTGTATTCTCTATGGTGGGGAGTGATCCTCTGGAACCGGATCAGTGGATCCAAGAATTAGAGAAGATATTTGAGGTGCTTGAGTGCACGGATGCACAGAAACTCATTTGTGCTGGTCTGCAACTCAAGAAAGAGGCAAATTCTTGGTGGCAAGCCTCCAAGCCTATATTGTTGGCTGCTCATCCAGAACCCACTTGGGAGCAGTTCAAGGAGTTGTTCTTGGACAACCATTATCCGCGCAGTTTCAGAGACCGAAAGGAGACTGAGTTCATGGCCTTAACTCAAGGAGCTAAGACTGTCCTTGAGTACCAACAACAATTCGAGAGTTTGTTCCATTTTGCCCCAAGGCATATGAGGACAGTTGAAGAGAAGGCAGCAAGTTTCCTAAAAGGCCTAAAAGCCTCTATTGGGTCTGTACTTGAGGTCTTAGATTTGATCGAATATGGCCAGATTGTGCAGAAGGCCAAGACCATGGAAGATAAGCAAAAGGGTGAACAGTCCCTCACTCCTGGACTGTGGAAGAGAACAAATCCATTCCCGGATATGGGAAATTCCTCCAAGGCATACCGCGGATCATACAGTTCTGGGCCTATTTATAGGCAGCCCTATAGGCCCTCTGGCTACCCTCCTAGGCCAGTTGGTGGTTCGGGTTCCACCTCTTTTCGCCCAAACACTAGTGTGGCACCTACAGCTCCAAGGCCACCTCGACCTCCATCTGAAACGGGTCAAGTGCAGAGGGGCCCTGCTCCAGTTCCGACATCTCAGATTCATTGCTTCAACTGCCATTCATATGGGCATTATGCGAAGGACTGTCGGGCCAGACCAGCCTTGCCCTCCAGTCAGCCCTCTGCGTACCGACCTCCCTTACCTCGAGGGAATCAACCGCAGGGAAGGATGTATGCTCTATCAGCCGAGGAAGCTGAGGCCAGTACAGAAGTAGTAGCAGGTACATTTTAAATTAAGAAATTCATTATGATTAATATTGATGACCTGCTGAAATTATATGCATTGTTATACTAGGTATTCTACCCATATCAGGCATACCAGCCTATGTTTTATTCGATTCAGGAGCTACTCATTCATTCGCATCTAAGAGATTTGTAGAGAAACTTGGGATGTCACCCAGGATCCTAGACCATGGAATGATTGTTAGTATGCCTACTGGTAAAGTTGCACAGTTGAAGGAAGTGTATGGGCCGTGCCCAGTGGAAATTAGTGGGAAGAATCTTGATGCGCAACTCATTAAGTTTAATATGCAGAATTTTGATGTTATATTGGGTATGGATTGGTTGTCGGCTCATCGAGCTAATATGATCTGTGCTGAAAAGCTAATAAGGGTGACAGATGACGAAGGGAAAGAATTGGTATACCGAGCAGATCCCATGAAAAGAGTGAAGAAGGTCCTGGTCTCCGCTCTTCAAGCGGTAAAGTTGCTAGAAAGTGGATGTCAGGGTTACATAGCATCGGTACTCGATGTTGATGCAAGAACTGCACCTCAAGAAGAGGTAAAGGTGGTTAAAGAGTTTTCCGACGTTTTTCCAGATGATCTAATGCATTTACCACCTGATAGAGAGTTGGAGTTTGCCATAGACTTGACTCTTGGAGCAGCTCTGGTATCTAAGGCTCCATACAGGATGGCACCAGCTGAATTGAAGGAGTTGCAGATGCAGTTGCAGGAATTATTAGAAAAGGGGTTTATTCGCCCAAGTGTTTCACCTTGGGGTGCCCCGGTGTTGTTTGTCAAGAAGAAGGATGGTAGTTTGCGTATGTGCATAGATTACCGGGAGTTGAATGAGCTAACCATTAAGAACCGGTATCCATTGCCACGCATTGATGATTTATTTGATCAGTTGCAGGGAGCCAGGGTATTTTCAAAGATAGACCTTCGGTCTGGCTATTATCAGCTCAAGATAAAGAACAATGATATACCCAAGACAGCATTTAGGACTCGATATGGTCACTATGAGTTCCTGTGTTATCTTTCGGGTTAACCAATGCACCGACAACATTCATGGATCTAATGAATCGAGTATTTCAGGATGTGCTCGACAAATGGGTAATTATTTTTATTGATGATATCTTGATCTACTCCAAGACCAAAGAGGAGCACACTCAACACTTGAGGATGGTGTTACAGAGGTTGAGGGATCAACAGTTGTTTGCCAAGTACAGTAAGTGTGAATTCTGGCTTGAACAAGTTGGATTCTTGGGGCACGTAGTGTCTAAAGCCGGAATCGAAGTAGATCCTGCTAAGGTGAAAGCAGTAGTGGAATGGGAAAGCCCCAAGAATGTTACTGAAATTAGAAGCTTCTTGGGTTTGGCTGGATACTACCGTCGCTTCATCGAGAATTTTGCTCGGATCTCAGCACCAATGACCAAATTGACTAAAAAGGGTGCGAAATTTGACTGGGCAGAGGAATGTGAGGAGAGCTTCCAAGAATTGAAAGAAAGGTTGGTGACTGCCCCTGTGCTGACTATTCCTGAGGGCACAGGTGGAATGACAGTCTATACCGATGCTTCCAAAGTTGGTTTGGGTTGTGTTCTCATGCAACGCGGTAAGGTAATAGCGTATGCATCCCGACAACTAAAGGAGTATGAGAAGAATTACCCCACTCATGACTTGGAACTAGCTACAGTCATTTTTTCCCTTAAGATCTGGCGACATTATTTGTATGGGGAGAAGTGCGAGATATACAGTGATCACAAAAGCCTGAAGTACTTCTTCACCCAGAAGGATTTGAACATGAGACAGAGAAGATGGCTTGAACTCATGAAGGATTATGACTGCGACATTCAGTATCATCCCGGCAAGGCTAATGTAGTGGCAGATGCATTGAGTCGGAAGACACAGACTGTGTCGCTCTCATACTTAGCAGTCAGCCCACCACTCGTGCAAGAGGCGATGCTAACGGATGAAACCCTCTTATATGAAGGGGCGACCTTAGAGCTTGAACCTCAACCAGAAAACCTTAAATGGTTGACTATATCCTTGACGGCTCTACAGGTGCATCCGGCAATTAGGCAAGAGATAATAATGAAGCAACCTTTGGATCCTGAATTTCAGTGGATCAGAGTTAAGGTTCAAGATCAAACAATGAACGACCCAGATTTTGCTTTAGCCAGTGATGGGGCATTGATGTTTCGAGACAGATTGTGTGTACTCGATGATTTGGATATACAAGACATGATAGTGCGAGAAGCACATAGCTCCGAGTACTCACTTCACCCAGGAAGTACCAAGATGTACAAAGACCTCAAACAAAGTTACTGGTGGCCAAACATGAAAGTCACCATAGCTTTGTATGTGGCGACTTGTCTTACCTGCCAGAAAGTAAAAGCTGAGAGGCATCGACCTTATGGTACTCTTCAGCCACTCCCAGTACCAGAATGGAAGTGGGAAAGGATTACAATGGACTTCGTCACCGGACTACCAAGTACACCTAAGGGAATGGACGTGATATGGGTGATCGTGGATCGGCTTACCAAGACTGCTCATTTTATTCCTATCAAGGCCAAGTTCTCCATGACCAAACTAGCACAACTTTACATGGACAACATAGTGCGCTTACATGGAGTGCCAGTAAGCATTGTTTCAGATAGGGACCCAAGGTTCACTTCTAGATTTTGGAAAAGCTTACAGTGTGCCTTAGGATCACAATTGAATTTGAGTACTGCTTTTCACCCACAGACGGATGGTCAGTCGGAGCGAACCATACAGATATTAGAGGACATGCTCAGGGCATGTACAATGGAGATGAGTGGCAGTTGGGAAGAATATATACCTCTTATGGAGTTTGCATATAACAATAGTTACCAAGCTACAATTGGGATAGCTCCGTATGAGGCGTTATATGGCAGAAAGTGCATAACTCCTTTGTATTGGGATGAGGTAGGTGAACGTCGAATGTTAGGACCTAAGATGATACAAATGACTTGTGACAAAGTCGACGTTATTAGAGAACAGATTAAAGCAGCTCAGTCCCGTCAAAAGAGCTATGCAGACACCCGTAGAAAAGATATTGAATTTCAGCCAGGAGAAAAGGTATTTTTCAAGATCTCTCATACTAAAGGGTTGCAAAGGTTTCACAGAAAGGGGAAGTTGAGCCCAAGATACATTAGACCATTTGAGATCTTATCCCGGGTTGGCTCAGTAGCCTACATTCTTGCTCTGCCACCTTCACTTGGGGATGTTCACAATGTATTCCATGTATCTATGCTGACGAGATACGTGCATGATCCATCTCATGTACTACCCGTGGAACCAGAGTACTTAGAAGCTGATATGACCTATACAGAACAGCCAGCTGAAATTTTGGACCGGAAGGTGAAAACCCTTTGCAACCGCTCCATCTCCTATGTAAAGGTGCGATGGGCTGATCACTCACTTGAAGAAGCATCTTGGGAGGTAGAGGATGAAATGCGAGCTAAGTACCCTCATCTTTTTGATCAACTAGGTACGCAATTTCGAGGATGAAATTTTTCAGAAGGGGGGGTAATGTAATACCCTGCTTCTTAAACCCGGTCTAATTTCACGGTTAAACCAGTTTAACCATGCAGGAACCGAACCAGAGAGAGTTAGAGCGGGTTCCTTATGGGCTATGATGGCACGGGTGACCTTAAACACTGGCTGGCCCAACAAGTCCGAGCCAGTACCAGAAGAGACGGGAGTGCCCAAGCCGTGTACATGCACCTACCATAAGGCCATATACGGATAAAGCATGTATTATAGCTGTATTTTAAGGTATATACGTATGCTACATCGTATGCCAGGGGTGGGGTTCGCGTCGAGGCCCGAACTTTGTCAAAATCCCAAGTTTTGGCCCTCAGGTGGGCGGACAGGTGGGTGCACCCACCCACCTGAGTGACCCATCCATATGCACTATTCACTTATTTAGGAATTATATATATAGCTTTATGTTTTTCTTTTCTTTTCATTTATGACACCCGTACGTTGGTGAGAAGAGTAAAGAGGAGAGAGAAAAGAAAGGGAAGAAGAAGGGAAGAGAAGGAAGAGGAAGAAGAGAGGGATTTCAGCGGTGCCAAAGCTCGATCTTCCCATTCCGGCGGCAGAAGAGTGATCTTCAACTCTAGATCTACAGTTAGAGGTAAGCAAAGTTGGGTTTTGTGAACATTCACCATACCCAAGCTTTAAACCCTTGATTCGAGTATGGTTTCTTAAGATCTTGTAAATCCTTTTTGAAATGATGAATCTAAGGTTTAATAGATGATTTATGTGTTGATCTTGAAGGATTTGAAGAGACATTGACAAGGTGGAAGAAGCATTGTGAGTTTGAAGTGATTTGGAGGGTTTGAGGTTGTTCTTGAACAAAGAAGGTAAGATGGTTTCCCATCCCTTGAATCTAACCTAGATCTAGGTTAGAACCATCCTATAGGACCTTGAAGGTGTGAAGAATGGGTTGGGAAAAGCCCCATTTGAATCCCCAAAGAATGGAGGAAATTGGGAAGAAACAGTGTCTTTTCCGCCAAGACCGGTGGGTGGCACCGGTGGGCCCCTACCCGCCTATGGCACCCACCTGAGAGGGCAGGGGCCTTCTGGCTCAACCGGCGGGTGGAACTGGCTGGCCCCTACCTACCGGTTCAAACCGGTGGGTAGGACCGGTGGGCCAGACAACCCACCTGTCTGACCCACCCGTGTGGCCCCGAAGGTGATTCTTACGTCCGATTGGACCCAAATCGGACGTGCGACCTTCTTTTGACATTCTAAACATGATTTTTTTATCAGATTTCATTAATTTTGATCCTAAAATGGTGAAGTACTAACCCTGCTCAATTATGTTAGGTTCACCAAATCCTACCCGATTCGCACCGGATCTCACCCGTACCGAACGGGAATCCTTGTACTCTACAAGTAAGTGGGGAGAGGACGTTTGGCCTTGTTTCAAGGCATTGTTTGGCATTCATTTAATTATATCTAGTCTAGTCATGCCATCTTGAATATGCTATGTAGATTAGTCATTCCTCACATTGTTATGCATATGTGCTATGTTTACTTTCTAAATGCCAATTGAATGAGATGTTTATATGTTGAATGTGGACATCATGGTACATGATGCATTGATAGACTAGATGCCGTAGTCGGCTTGGAAACGAGTGCATTGGTGGCCCGTGGAATGGGACACGGAGGCACTATACAATCGTACTATTGTCATATAGGAGCATGCGGTATTAGGATTTTCACCATCCCGTGCTACGACCTTTCCCAACAGGGGTTAAGGTGTTGGGTTATCATTTGGGGGGAATCAGTGGTCACGAGTGTCGGGTCACTGTGGCGGTTAGACATAACGCCCGACGGATCATGTAGGACAGTCGACAACCCCGATGGTACATTCAAGAGGGCCAATCGTACTGCTTTTAAATTGCTGGAGTCAGCACATTTATTTTCAGTCATTTACATTTCTGTTGAGAGCCGGTGGACGGCATTATCTTTACTTTTCTGAGTACTTACGGTGGGCCTTCTCCGACAGCCCTATGGGCGTATCGCGGGAGGGAGTTCGCGGCTCGTACCCAGAGTATACGCGCACTGTGGTTTTAGTAGCACTAAAACCAAGGACTTAGTAATGTTGCTTAGGTGGATGTGATTTAAAATGTATAACATGGCATGTAGTGCATATGATGTGTTGTGATGTGTGGACTGCTGTGTGGTCCATCTTACCACTTACTGAGCTAGTGAGCTCATCCCACGTGTACACCCCTTTTTAGATGATTTTACAGGTCATACATCTGAGGAGCATGGGGTGGGTCCCACAATCGAGTTTCCTGATGAGAACCGGTAGACCCTTGAGGAGTTAGAGCACGGCACTGACTGCTAGTGCGAGAGTTGTGCTGCGGGACAGTAGTTCTGAGGCCGAGCTGAGCTCCACCTTTGAGGCCGTGCTGAGCTCCACTTCTGAGGCCGAGCTGAGCTCTACTACGTGATGCCGAGCTGGGCTCAACTCTTGATGCCGAGCTGAGCTCTAGCCTTGATACCGAGCCGAGCTGTGTACTCTGATTGTTTTGGTGGATTTCCTTATGTACTTGATATTTGAATTTTATTCTTTTTATGTAAATATCATGCCTTCGGGCCCACATGTATATAATTATTGTATCACAATCCGGGTATCAAGTATTATGGGATTATTCACAGGTAAAACTTAGTCTTCTGCTGATCTGATGAGTTTATATTAGTTGTGTGTATGCTGTGGTGGAATACAGTATCTGATGATCCTGGCAGGTTTGGGTCAACCGGTGTTAACCCGGTCACTGGCCCGGTTCTGTGAGAACGGGGTGTGACAATGGTTCACTGGACACTGCAAATAACTGTTCATCTGGAAAGTTCTCGTTGACTGGAGAATCAATAGTCAAACCTAGTTGCAGACCATTTATCCCGGGTAAGTCTATGGGTTCCTTATACTTTTGATTTGGAGTTGAGACATTCTTTTTAATTTGGCATGAGTTGACAAATGCACAATTTTAAATGAAGTGTGAAATGCGGTATAAAGAAGAATAAGAGTTGATTCCCTTAGAACTAGACAGGGCATTGCGCCTCAAGAAGCATGGTGTCTTGATCGAAATTCCTAAGGAGGAAACTTCTGAAAGAACTTTAGCATCACTGTCTTTGTGGGCATATGCAAAAAGCAAATCTACATAGTAACTTGGGTTTCTGGTGTTTGCTCCACCATGTCATTCAGGCTAAAGGTAGTGGAGTATAATAGAGTTTATTAAGCGAAAAAAGAAGAAAACAAAATGTGCAAATGTCATTAATGCTAGGTAACATTTTTGGTCAAAAACACTCCAACGTCTTAGTCATTGGTTTCTTATTTCTTCACAAGTGGTTTTGCCTTAAGATAAGGATGTTTTAGAAAAGACGAAGTGAGTTCTAAATTAAGAAATATGCTAGTGCTTGGAATTGATAAAGGGTAATAAAGTTCAAGTGTGGGGGTCCCTTATAAGAGGAATTATCTTTGCTCCGGATCGGTATAGCCCTTACCTTTAGCCAAGGTTGGGATTTGTTTATTCTGAACTTTAGGTGTATATTCACAGCAAACACCTATGAGACACAACTCGTCCACTAGGGGTGACCTAGAGGTTTAAAGGCTTGTTGCATATGCTAAGTGCAACCGTGATTCCTACGAAAGTGAGTTAGGTTTTTTATTTTTTTTCCTTTTTGTTTCGGTCAAGGACTAACAAAGTCTAAGTGTGGGGGAATTCTGATGAGCATATTTATGTGTGAAATCTAGTGTACTAAAACATGCATTTTACATATTTAGAATAGAGATACCTTGGGTTTTACTCTCTTTTTGCAGGTTTTATATTTTCAAGGCCTTAAGGACTATCGGGCGCTATATCTCCAATTTTACACATAAAGAGATCATATTTCTTTTCATGGTTGTGAAGAGGATGAAATTCTGAGCAAGATGGACATGTTCAAGTGCAAGTACACATTCGTTTAGTCAACCGTACAAGTGATTATTCTTTTCGGGCCAGGAAAAGTATAATGGATCAGAACTGAACCGAGATGCAGAACCATCCCATCTGCAGTTATCCCAAGGGTGTAAGGAATATTCTAAAGGCCAACAAGGATCGATGGACCCCATCCTTAAGTGATTGAAGATTCATTTTTGGTAACAACTACCTAGTGTAGTTGGTGAGTTGTGGTGTGCAAAATCCCTTGCTTATTAGGAGGTCGCAAGTTCTAACCTCTTAGTTGCCATTTTGTGAATCATTTTTTTTAGAATATTTTCTCTCTCCTACTCATCACTTAAAGGAGGTCGGCCAAATGGGGTTTCTTACGCAAGAGGAGAGAGAAATAAGGAAATAAAGAGAAAAATAGAAAAAGGGAGAAAAAATAGGAAAAAAAAATCATGGGAGATCTCTCTCCACACAAAAAAATCTTTTTTTTTAGAAGCTAAAATTGTTAGCTTCCCTCCCCCATTCTCTATATAATAGAATTAACACAAAGGGAGGAGGCACTTCATTCTTCTTCTAGGGTTTTTTCTTAGTTGCTCTATCTCTTTCTCTAGTTTTCTCTTTCTTTAGCTCTAGTTCTAGGTTTATGCTTCAAACACTTTTGTAAATTCTTTTTATTCAATTAATGCAAGCACTTTTATTTTTGATTCAGTCTTTTATTTTTATTGTTTAAACAATTGAAGTTGTAATTTTCAATTTCTAGTTATAGGCTTAGTTTTAGGTGACAAGAATAAGCTATGAAACATGTCTTTCAAGTTCAATTTTTTTCTTCAGATTTGTTTTCTCTAGTACTAGAAATTTCAGATTTGGTTTATTCCATATCAAGTTTTTAGTACTGGTAGTATCTCAAATCGATAAAGTTTTCAGTTCAAATGTTGAAGTTCAAGTAAGTAGGCTCCTTCAGTAGTCTTCTCTCCCCCCTCTCATTCTCTCTTCTGACTATCTTTTCTTTCTTAATTTAGGATTTTAATTATAGTCGTTGCATTATCGCTATCCCTTTCCCCCAAGGTTCATGGCTAATATACGTGTTGGCTTTGCCCCTCCTAGCCATAGAACCATCATTTTATTATTTTTATTTTAATTGTCTCCCTTTCCCTAAAGCCAAGTAGAGTAACCCTTGTAAGAGTGACTCTTTGGTTAAGTAGGGAAGCTCATATTATGATGCATCCCTCGGGCTAAGTAGAGAAACCTACTTGTGAGTCTCTCTCGAGCTTTATCCCCTTTATTTTATTTTATTTTTATTTCAGCATTTTTTTTCTTCATTGCTTTTTAATTGCGTGGGGTGTTTATTTTCAGCTTTTTATTTATTTAATTTTAATTGCGTGGCTTGCGTATTTAAATTCTTAGATGACGAATGGTTAGGACATTATTTTAGATACATATGTTTAAGACAGTAATTAGAATTAGATTACAACTATTAATCGGTTCACTTTCGCATTATTAAAAGAAGCAAAAAAAAAAGTGGCTGCTCTCCCTGTGTTCAATCTGTAGCTGCACTGATCCATACGCTTGCAGTTACATTTTAAAATCTCAAACAGTTGGTGAGGGGAGTAAAGAGGGGTAGAAAAGCGGAAGAAGAAGAAGAAGAGCGGGAAGAAGGCCTTCCCCTTGGATTCCGTAGCCACGTTTCACCTTTTTGTCGCCGGTATTGTCATGTGTATCTTGAGATCTACATATTGAGGTAAGTAAAGTCATAAACCCTTGAGATGTGATGAAACCCTTTTGTATGTGGTTGAATCTAGGGAGTAATGAAACCCTTGTGTGATTTCCTTGAAGGATTTAAGAAGGAAAACAAAGATTTGAGAGTTATTGAAGTGGCATTTGAGTTTGGGAAAAGGATCCCAAGATTTGGGGTTTATCAAGCTAAGGTATGATTTCTTTCCCCAAATCTTGATGATGGCTTAGATCTATAGAACAATCAAGTAGATGAGGCTTAGAATGTGTGGGAATGAAGTGGGAACCACCCTATTGGGTTTCCAAGAGGTGGAATGAAGAAAGGAAGGAAAACAATAAAACACGCGGAATACTGACGGGTAGCATTGGTGGGTGGTCACACCTACCATTGTGACCCCCAGTCTTGCCTGGGATTCTGACTCAACCGGCGGGTAAGACCGATGGGTGCCACACCTACTAGTATGACCTACCTATTTTCTTTAGGTCTACTGGTGGGTAAGACCAGCGGGTGCCACACCTACCAGTATGACCCGTCGGTTTGGACATTTTGCACAAGTGGGTTCTCCTACCCACCTGTATGACCTACCTGTAGCCCAAATGAGCTCCGCTTGAGCTCAAACTCACCAATAACCTTCTTCACACTATTATACGCGTCATAACCATAATATACGTCATTTATGGTCTCGAATTGGATGCATTTTAAACTCTTTATCTATGTTAGGTTTTGAGACACTCGTCTTCACTCCGAATTTTACCTGTACCTCGAGTTTAGATTCTTCTACAAGAATAGGTAAGTGGGGAGAGGACTTTGACCTTATTTTCGTAGTGTTTTTGGCATCCTATACATTTATAGACTATATTGACATTCTGATTGCCATTCCCATGCATACGCTTATGTATGAATGATGCATTTAGAACCGAACATGTTGTATCTTGAATTTCTGAATGCTTATTACTTGCTTGGAATCATGAGAATGGATTTATCATTTGTTATGGTATTGTGATGATTTATCAAACATGTGTGGGATTTCTAGAATAGATGCCGTAGTTGGCTTAGAAATGAATGTTTTGGTACATAGTGGAATGTGACACAAAAGTACTTTGCAGTCGTACTATCTCATATAAGAGCATATGGTTAGGATATCATACTCCCTCGTGCTACGACCCTTCCCAACAGGGTTTACGTGTTGGGTTATCACTGGGCAAAAACGTCTATCGCGGACCACTGTGGTGGTTAGAAGTACGCCTGACTGATCATTTGGAAAGTTGAAAACCTTGGTGATATATTCAGAGGGCCAATCGTACTGCTTTTGATTTCTGCTGTGGTTCAGCCACAATTTACTTTTCTACTGTGATTCGACCATGATTTACATTTTTGCTGTGGTTCGGCCATGATTTACTTTTTTGAGTGCTCACGGTGGGCCTTCTCTGATAACCCTTTGGGCGTATCGCGGGATGAAAAATGCATCTCTAACCAGGGGCATACGCACACTGTTGTTGTGAGTAGCACGTAACCTATAACCTAGTATGATTGTTAGGTGAATTAGGAATAAAATGAATCTCATCTATATAGTATCATTTGAATTGCAATTGCTTGTGTGCGTCTCTCTTTCCATTTACTGAGCTAGTGAGCTCACCCCTCGTGTACACACCTTTTAGATGATTTTGTAGGATACTCAATAGAGGAATCCGTGTTGGGTCCCACTGACGAAACCCCAGTGGGGGATTGGTGGGCCCTCAAAGGATTTGATCACGGCGACGGTTGCCTGTGTGAGGGTTGTGTTGCAGGGCAACTATAGTTGATTCTACGTACTGTACTCTTTTGATTCTTTCGTTATATTTTCCCTTTTGTGCTCTCGATAGTTAAATTACAATTTCTTGTGTAAATATCATACCTATGGGTCCACATGTAAATACTTTATGTATAACAATTTGGGTATCAAAAGTATTTGGAGAATTACAGGTATTCATACACGACAAGACTTCTGTTGTATTGTATTATTATATTCCATTGATTACTTATCCTTGCTGTGTTGTGGTTATTATATTAGATGATCCTGGTAGTTTTGGGTTGCACAGAGGGAACCCGATCACCAGTCTGGTTCTATATGAACGGGGCATGACAATTTTAACCCCTTAAATGCCTCTTGAATTGACAAGTATTGGTTTAAAATGTATAGGTGTCTTACGCACAAAGATAATTAGGTGATTAAGAATTATAAAGGAGCCAAATCCATGTTTCCACAGTAGGGGTGTCGAAAGACTCGAAGCCTAGCCCGAATCGGTAAAACCAATCATAGAACCGAATAGATCCTCATTAGACTTGTTTTGGATTGGGGAATGATAGGATCAAATAAAAGCCGAATCACACAAACTGATTGATATCCAGATCGAAAACCAAATCAATTGAGATTGAAAAAAATTTGAGTATGAGGTTATGTATAATTGAGCTGATTATCCATTGATTTAATATTAGTTAGCTTGTTTATGGTTGTAAAGGGAATTGCTACAAATCAATGGGTATGAGGCTATGAGATTATGAATAGGGAAATTGATTTGTAACAATGATTCCATAGATCTTATTGGTCAATACAAAATTAGTTGGACAATTAAATGAATGATTTGATGGTAGAGTTCATTTGTGGTTTCAATATTAGTTATATTCTAATTGATTAGTCATCCATTAATTTCAATATTGGTTATTTTCCCCTTACAGTGATAAATAATGATTTCAACGTTTCACTTCAAACCCTATTTATCCATTGATTTCAATATTAGTTATCTTCTCCTTAGAGTTTAATCCTGTTTATTATTATTACAACATGAACACATCAAAACAATTTTCTTATTTCTAATTGTTTACTTGTGTTGATTTGAGAAAGATGATTTGAATTATTTTTTTTTTGTTATAGAGTCTTTCCTCACTATAGTTTATGAATGTAAGATTTTTTTTTTGATAGTTGTACTTTATTAGAAACGGTAGAACAAAGTTCTAGTACAATCTACCCATAAGAAGAGAAGGATGGAGGGAGCAGGAGAAGAGAAAACTAAAAGGGGGGGGGGGTCGGAAGACAGCTGCCTTAGAGGCAAGGCAGTTCGCCACAGCATTTCTTTCCTGCCGGATGTGCCCAAAAGATAGGGACGAGAAGTTCCGGGAAAGCTGAGAACAATCTGCGATAATGCTAGCAATACGCCAAGGGCAGGCTAAGCTTCTTTTCTGCAGCAAGTTCACAATAAGCAGATTATCGCCCTCCAGGATGATAAAGGAGAGATGATGAGTAGAGACCCAAATTAAAGCTTGTTTGAAGGCTAAAGCTTCAGTCACCAACGTGTAAGAGTGGCCCAATCCAGTCGCAAAGCCAACAATGAATTGGCCAAGGGAGTTACAACACACTCCTCCGAGAGCAACCTGTCTGGGATTACCTCTACTAGCTCCATCCATGTTGATATTGAAGCTTCCTTATGGAGGGGGAGACCAAGAAACTAATCTGGGTTCGGAGGTTTGAAGGTGAGGCTGTGATGGGAGAAATGCTTTGGCATCCACTAAGGCTCAACAAAGTACTAAAGTAGGAGAGAAATTTTCTTGCCTAAACATCTTGCCCCAGTAAAAGGTCCATATGTTCCAGATTGCCCAAAAGAAAATTGCTTGCAATGGAATGTCATGCTGGGAGCGTGTGGAAGAGAAGCATTACCGGTTAAGCAAGTCGGAAAAGGAGAGGGGAGCTTGGCCATTGATGAAAACACCCAATGTAGACCACACCTGTTGTGTGACAACATAGTCGCAGAATCATGGTTTTAAGTATCGGTGCGTATCGTGCCGTATCGGCCGATACGTATCCGTATCGGTAGGCATCGGCACGATACATACCGATACGCTACGGGGAATTTTGGGCCCCCTTTTACGTATCGCTATATCGTGCGTATCGTACCGTACCGTACCGTATCGGTACCAATACGTACGATACTCTACGATACGAACTTTTGAAAATCTGGAAATTCCCGAGAGTATCGGTACGTGTCGGTACCGTATCGGTATGTATCGACCGTATCGTGCAGTATCGAGCCGTATTGTACTGTATCGGTACCGTATCGATACGTATCAACTGAAAATATGAAAATTCCCGTGAATGTGCCTTTTATTGTTTGAAACAAACACTTCAAACTCTCACCAATAGTTTTCTATATTTCTCTTCTTTCTTCCCCTTTGATTCACACACCTTTTTGGAGACTCAAATGGTAGATTGAAAGAAACATTGTCGAAGTGAATGGTTCAAAGGAGAAAAACATAGTCCAAGAAGAACCTTGAACTTGAAAGTTGAAAATTTTGAATAGTAAGTTCTTGAATCTTTACTCACTTTTTTCAATTTTAACCTTAGATTTTCAAGTTTTTTTACAAATTTAAGGTTTATCATAGGGGTGTCAACCGGTCGGGTCGGTTCGGTTTCGATCGGGCTTAATCGGGCTTAAAGACTTTCAAAGGCTACACCGTGTCCGCCCATTTAACTAATCGGGCTTAGTTATTGAGGGCATGGTACACTTTATATTCGGTCGGTCGGCCTTGGGCTATAATCGGGCTTTAGTCGGGCCTTAATTGGGCTACGGACATGTTTAATGTTAAACGGGCTTTAACCGGTTTTTAAACGGACCCTCTTTAAAATGTGCTCTTATATTCCGGCCCACTCATGCAAACCCAAAAAAATGACAATAAATTAATAAATGATACCAAATATAACCATTATTTAAAATATGAACATGTTTTTACTTTTTAGTTTTTACTTTCTAATTTGGGGGGTAAAATAGGTATTCTACAATCATTAAAGGGTCGGGCTAGGCCAGTGCACAATAGGCCGGTCTCGATTGGGTGTTAAACGGTCGGTCTCGGTCGGGCGCCCGACGGTCCAAGTAGCAAAACCAAGACCGACCGTTTATAAACGGGCCGGACTCAAGCCCGACACGTTTAATAAACGGTCCGGGCTCAAGCCCGACACGTTTAATAAACGGTCCGGGCTCAAGCCCGACACGTTTAATAAACGGTCCAGGCTGGACCGGTCTATAAACGGTCGGTCCCGATCGGTTTAGTCGGTTCGGGCCACGAATTGACACCCCTAGTTCATCATACTTAGAATCACATTTTGTGCACCATTATTACATGAAATCATTGGATTTATAAGGATTTACAAACTTTTTTCAAGAGAAAAAGAGGGTTTCAATTTATTTCAAATTTCTTAGATCTACTCATGCTCAATGATTAAAAATGTTTAGATTTTTTATATGTTATGTAAAAACAAGTGTTCTACAACTTCCATGGAAAATTTTGATTTTTCTCAAAAAAATATATTTGTCTATCAATACCATACCCTCATCATTTTGAACATTTTCAACTCAATATATTTGTCTATCAATACGATACCCTCCACTTAAGTATTTATGCATTCTACATGTTATATATAACTTTTTTTAACTGTTTTTTTTATGCAAAAGTGTATAAAAATGTGTTCCCTATCCATTTATGTGCGTATCTTTAGCGTATCTTAGCGTATCTCCGATACGATACGATACCCTCCGATACGTATCTTAATTTTGACCGACCGATACGGCGACCGATACCGATACTTTAATCCTTGCGCAGAATAGATGGTCCATAGTGAGCTGATGGAAGAAACATAATTGGCATTGTTCTAGTAAAGTGAACCCCCTTGAATTGAGAAGATCTAGAAGCGCTTGTTTGTGGAGGGAAATTTTCCAAAAGAGGTATTGAACCTTAGGGGGCTATGGGAAGTCTCCAGATTCGGGTCCAATGAGAATGGTGATGAGGAACAATGAGTGTACTGTGTAAAGCTAATGTATAACAAAATGCTACTGAGAATTGACCCAAAGAGGTTAATGACCAGACCAACTTATCATTAGTTGGGAAGATTGGTAAAGGAATGGAGAGAATTGCTGATGCTACCTTAGGTGGCCACCATAGAAAAACTAATTCCCGAATCCAAGTTCCAGTATGGTTATCAATCAACTGAGACACCAAGGTTGGGGCTTGTGGATGGATAGGAAGTGGGGCTACTCCCCAGTGAGAAATATGGGGTCCCCAGAAATCAGACCAAGGATTTATTGATTGTCCATCCCAGCATGAGTAGAAAATCCCTTGTCGGAGCAGGTCCCGAGTTGATCAAATAGACTTCCAACCCCAAGAAGATGTTAAAGGGCACCTGGCTGAGAAAAACAATGATTTAGGAAAGTACTTCTGTTTCATCAGTCGACCCCACAGAGATGAGGGTGACTGAAGAAGTTCCCACCTTTTTTCACAAGAAGTGCTGAGTTCATTGCCTCCGTTGATTTGATGTTAAGACCTCTATCTGATTTGGGTCTACAAATAGTAGACCAGGCCACAGTAGGGATTTGTTTTCCAATGCCCTTAAACCAGAAGTTTTTATTGGTGACATCTGAGTTCTTATGAACTAAAGCTAGGACCTTAAAACAACATGACATCACATATTGGGGCATTGCGGATAAAGAAGATTGAATGAGAACTACCTTACCCGCTGGGCTCAAGAATTGGGCCTTCCAGTGTTGCAATTTTTGTGAGATCTGCTTTATCAGATCAGAGCAATGAATTTTGGAAAGTTTTCCACTGAAGAGAGAGATGCCCAAGTATTTATCAATAGCATCAGTCGGAATAGTTTGATACAGAGTCCTAAAACTTCTTTTAATGGAAGATTCCACATTGGGGCTGAATTGGGCTTTTGTCTTGGCCAAATTAATTTGCTGACCTGAGTGACAACAATATGTGTTTAAAACACTCTGTAGGGCTCTAGCTTCTTGCAAAGGAGCTTTTCCGAAAAGGATAAGATCTTCTGCGAAATCCAAGTGGGTGATGCGTTCACCTCCCCTACAAAGAGGAATGCCCTGAATCTGATTTTGTAGCAATGCGATGTCCATATGTGAGGAAAGAACTTCTGTGCATAATACAAAGAGATAGGACGAAAAGGGGCCCCCTGTCACAAACCTCTGGATGGTCTGAAGCTTGGTAAAGGTGAACCATTAAGGAGGATGCTTAATTGAGTATTTTCAACATAGAACATCACCTTTTGAATCCAGAAAGCTGCAAAGCTGAAAGCTTGGAGAGTACTATGGAGAAATCCCCATTCGACTCAGCCGTATGCTTTCATCTGGTCAAGCTTAAGGGAGAAGAAGCCAGCTCTACCACGTCGTGTACTCTTTATTTTTTGAATGAGTTCATTGCATAAGAGGACGTTATCCTGGATATAACAACCTTTTATGAACCCGTTTTGATTGACCGAGATGATACGGTTCAACACTGGTCGCAGACGATTAACAAGGATGCGCAAGATGACTTTGTATATGAAATAACAAAGGCTGATTAGGCGATACTCCGGGATTGAAGTCAGATTATCCATTTTGGGGATGAGAGCGAGAAATGTTTCATTCATGGACAAGCTGAAAGTAACTGTGGAGAAAAATGATTTGACACAAGCAATAAGATCAGGACCAACAATGGGCCAAGATTTGTGGAAAAAAACATTCGAAAAGCCATCGGGCCTCAGTGATTTTTGGGCAGGCATAGAGAACAGTGTTGACAATTTTTGCTTCTGTAACAGGCCTCAACAGACGTCGATTGTCTTCACCTGTGACCTGACCTTGAATAGGAAGAAGATAGTCTTCATCCTGAATTGGGTTCTGTGTTGTGAATAATCCGGTGAAAAATCTGTTAATCTCTCGCCCAATGTCCCCATCGTCTGTGAAGGTATGGCCTCCAACATTGAGAGTACGAATGGTATTATGGAGCACTTCTTAAGAGTTAAAAGGTGGAAATAACATGTATTTTTGTCCCCCAATTTGAACCACTGCTCCCTTGATTTCTTCTGCCATAGGATTTCTTCTTGATTGGAGACTTTACGGAGAAGAGCCAACTTAGATTTCTCAGTAAGAAACCACTGCTCATCTCTGAGTTGTAGCGGCACACATTCTAGTGTTAAAAGGTCTGACTTGATCTACTCAAGATGGGAAAAGATATTCCCTATTTGCGTTTTATTCCAGAACTTGAGTGATTTTTTAAGATGTTGGAGCTTCGCACAATATTTGAATGAGATAGAGCCCCGAGGTTGAGCGTGATGCCAAGGGTGAGAGACCTGATCAGTGTAGGAGGGTTCAATTGTCCAGAATTCTTCAAATTAGAAAGGACGATTCAGTTTGCTCCTTGTTCCTACTATAACTATTATAACTGCCTTATGATCTGAGGAAGCTATTATTTCAGTGATGACCTTGTAATTTGGGAAAAGGCTTAACCCCTTTGAGTTGATCAGGAAGCCATCCAAGGTTGCCTCTATGGGATTGGGACCATGCTGTCTGTTACACCAAGTATGTGTAGAATCCAATAATGGAACAGTGGATACACATGCATTGTTTAGAAAGGTAATTAAAGGAGCCATTTGAGCAGCGGAGATGGGGCGCCCCCGATTTTGTCACCAGGATGGAGATAGGAATTGCAGTCTCCTGCTAGGATCTATTGGCATTGAATATGGCCTATTAAATTGAGAAGAGAAAGAAATTGAGTTTGTTTAAGTGTTGCATCGCAACGAATGTAAACGAAGGTAACATTCTATGTTTGACTCAAGGGTTAATTACACTACTATCCCTTGCAGTTTTCCATATTGTTATAACCATCCCTTGCATTTCTGACAATTACTCTATACCCTCTGTAGTTGACGGTGTTAACTAAATAAATTCAAATGACAATTTTATCCCTACAAAAAGAACCAATATAAATGGAATATAACCGTTGGATCCAAGATAGAGATACAGTGTGATCTTAACTGTTGATGCTAGGGTTTCATCACTATGGGAAAAATCCTAAGGGTTGCAATGGAGTTGCCGCACCTCTCTCGGGAAAGAAGCAAACCAGGGAAGCTCTTTTAAGTTTAGATCCGAACATGAAGTCAACCAAAAGCCATTGCCTACACATCTCAACATTCAAAATACAACGCCAAATCCAACGGATCAAATCAAAACCATAAAAGTGATAGAACTGAAAACCCTAGGAACTAATAGCCTGTGCAGAGAATGATAAAGAGGGGTTTAGAGTATCTCAGTAGTTGACTTACAACAAATAAGAACAAAAAGATGGGGAATTTATTCGTGGGATAGATGGATTAATGAGATTTCAATGGTTGGATGACTTAGATTGAGAACGAGAGAAAAAGATAATGGCGGAATGCATTGGTTCTCTGTTCTATTTTCATTTAACGGGTAGAAAACTCAGGTTTTTGATTATTAATTTCTTCTCAATCGTATTTGGTACTATTGCATATCACCGGAGTGGAGAAGTTCTTGTTTGCAAGTCGGTCACCAAAGAGGAGAGATTCTTGCTTACAAGTCATCCGAGATGATAGGTTCCTAAGAAAGATATTAGATTATAATGAAAGGGAGGTCATGAAAGAGGAGAGATTCTTGCTCACAGTTCATCAAAGATGATAGATTCATAAGAAAGAGATGTGCTTACAATAAAAGGGAAGTTCAGGTACATCGTCGGACCTCACTGGAGACTTTGTCAGCTTGTTGATGGTTCCAGCGTCGGAGGATGGGTAGTAGAATGTTGGGTTTGGGTTAAAAAGGTAGAATAGGTAGTTCAGGTACCTGAAATGGTATTTTAGTCTTTTAAAAAAATCTACCACGTGACATCACTAATTAACTATTTGTGCCTTTCGGAGTTGGTATACCGTCAACTGTAGGGGGTACAAAGTAATTGTCAGAACTGCAGGGGGTGGTTATAATAATATGGCAAACTGCAGGGGATGATGGCAATGTAATTAACTCTTGATTTAAATGTGGGAAGTGCATTTCTACATGGATTCACCAATTACACTGCCACAACACCGTATGATTCGTTGAAGAGTCCCAAAAAAGAAGAAGACCACCAGCTGTTCCTACCACAGGAATACAAAGGGAATTGAAAAAAAAGGATTTTTTGAGGCTAGGCATGCTAGGATTAGCCAACTTAACTTCAGAAAGAAAACAAAAGGTTGGTTGATGTTTTTGTAGAAGGTGGCGAACTTCTCGCGTGCCAAGTGGTGACTAAATCGTCGATAATTAAGAGCTATGATTTTCATGGCGAACTGGGTGGTTGCATCTGGCCAGGTGCAACCACCGAAGCCTCAAAATCAACCTGCATCTCATCCTCATTGCCATCATTGTGTCCTACTTCAGTTTTCTTGGACGAGGTTTCGTCACCATCCGTAAACAGTTGTCGCTCTAACGGATCAGGGGTGTGGAAAGTAAACCCTTCTGGGGAAGTAGGTCGGTACTGTTCTATTTTCGTTTGATGGGTAGAAAACCTAGGTTTTCGATTATTGATTTCTTCTCAATCATATTTGGTATTGTTGCATATCACCAGAGTGGAGAAGTTCTTGCTCGTAGGTCAGTCACCAAAGAGGAGAGATTCTTGCTCACAGGTCATCAGAGATGATAGGTTCATAAGAAAGAGATGGGAGGAGAGATTCTAGCTCACAATTCATTAGAGGTGATAATTCATAAGAAAGAGATGTGCTTACAATGAAAGGGAAGTTCAAGTACATCGTCGGAGCTCGACAGAGGCTTCGTTAGCTTGTTGATGGTTCCAGCGTCGATGGATGGGTGGTAGAATGTTGGGTTTGGGTTAAAAGGGTAGATTAGGTAGTTCAGGTACCTAAAAGGGTATTTTCATCTTTTGAAAAAAATCTACCACGTGACGTCACTTATTAACCGTTTGTGCCTAATGGAGTTGGTATACCGTCAACTACAGGGGGTACAGAGTAATTGTCAGAAGTGCAAGGGATGGTTATAACAATATGGCAAACTGTAAGGGATGACAATGTAATTAACCCTTTATTCAAATATGGGAAATGCACTTCTACATGGATACACCAATTGCATTGTCACAACAAAGTAAGATTCGTCAAAGCGTCCCAAAATAGAAGAAGACCACCAATTGTTCCTACCGCAGGAATACAAAGGGAATTGGAAAAACAAAAGGATCTTTTAAGGCTAGACATGCTAGGATTAGCCAACTTGACTAAAAAAAAAAAAGCAAAAGGTTGGTCGATGTTTTTGTATAAGCTGGTGAACTTCTCACCGTGCCGAGAGGCGATCGAACCCACGACAATTGAGAGCTAGGATTTTCATGGAGGATTGGGTGGCTGCATCCGGCCAGCCACTGAAGCCTCAAGATCAACCTAAATCTCATCCTCATTGCCATTACTATGTCCTATTTTAGTTTTCTTGGAAGAGGTTTCGTCACCATCCGTAAACAGTTGTAGCTTTAACGGATCAGGCAGTGTGGAAAGTAAATGCTTCTGTGGAAGCAAGTTAGTACTGTTTTATTTTCGTTTGATGGGTAGAAAACCTAGGTTTTCAATTATTGATTTCTTCTCAATCATATTTGGTATTGTTGCATATCACTGGAGTGAAGAAGTTCTTGCTTGCAAGTCGGTCAACAAAGAGGTGAGATTCTTGCTCATAGGTCATCAGTGATGATAGGTTCATAAGAAAGAGATGGGAGGAGAGATTCTTGCTCTCGATTCATCAGAGATGATAATTTTTTAAGAAAGAGATGTGCTTACAATGAAAGGAAAGTTCAGGTACATCGTTGGACCTCGCTGGAGGCTTCGTTGGCTTGTTGATGGTTCCAGTGTTGGTGCATGGGTGGTAGAATGTTGGGTTTGAGTTAAAAGGGTAGAATAGGTAGTTCAGTACCTAAAAGGGTATTTTTGTCTTTTGAAAAAACTACCACGTGGCGTCACTAATTAACTGTTTGTGCCTAACAGAGTTGGTATATCATCAACTGTAGAAGGTACAAAGTAATTGTCAAAACTGCAAGAGATGGTTATAACAATATGGCAAACTATAGGGGATGGCAATGTAATTAACCCTTGATTCAAATGTGGGAAATGCACTTCTACATGGATACACCAATTACACTACCACAATACCGTAAGATTCGCCAAAGTGTCCCAAAACAGAAGAAGACCACCAGCTAAAAAGATTTTTTGAGGCTGGGCATGCTAGGATTAGCCAACTTGACTTCAGTAAGAAAGCAAAAGGTTGGTCGATGTTTTTGTATAAGATGGCGAACATCTCACCGTGCCAAGGGGAGACCGAACCCTCAACAATTGAGAGCTAGGATTTTCCTGGCAGACTGGGTGGCTACATCTGGCCAACCACCGAAGCCTCAGAATCAACCTGCATCTCATCCTCATTGCCATCACTGTGTCCTATTTTAGTTTTCTTGGAAGAGGTTTGTCACCATCCGTAAACAATTGTAGCTCTAACGGATCATGCAGTGTGGAAAGTAAACGCTTATGGGGAAGCAAGTCGGTATTGTTTTATTTTTGTTCAATGGGTAGAAAACCCAGGTTTTCGATTATTGATTTCTTCTCAATCATATTTGGTATAACATCAGACTGGAGAAGTTCTTACCTGTAGGTCGGTCACCAAAGAGGAGAGTTTCTTGCTCACAGGTCATCAGAGATGAGAGGTTCATAAGAAAGAGATGGGAGGAGAGAAGAGATTCTTGCTCACAATTAATTAGAGAAGATAATTTCATAAGAAAGAGATGTGCTTACGATGAAAGGGAAGTTCAGATACATCATTGGACCTCGTCGGAGGCTTTGTCGACTTGTTGATGGTTCCAACATTAGTGGATGGGTGGTAGAATGTTGGGTTTGGGTTGAAAGGGTAGAATAGGTAGTTTAGGGACCTGAAAGGGTATTTTCATATTTTGAAAAAATCTACCACGTGACGTCACTAATTAACTATTTGTGCCTAACGGAGTTGCTATACTGTCTACTGCAAGGGGTACAGAGTAATTTTTAGAACTGTAGGCGATGGTTATAACAATATGGAAAACTATAGGGGATGGCAATGTAATTCACCTTTGATTCAAATGTGGGAAATGCACTTCTATATAGATACACCAATTACACTGCCACAACACCGTAAGATTCGTCGAAGCGTCCAAAAACAGAAGAAGACCACCAGTTTTTCCTATTGTAGAAATACAAAGGGAATTGGAAAAACAAAAGGATTTTTTGAGGCTGGGCATGCTAAGTTAGCCAGCTTGACTTTAGAAAGAAAACAAAAGGTTGGTCGATGTTTTTTTTTTTTTGTTGATGTTTTTGTATAAGCTGGCAAACTTCTCGTAGTGCCGAGTGGCCACCGTCGACAATTGAGAGCTAGGATTTTCATGGTGGACTGGGTGGCTACATCTGGCCAACCACTGAAGTTTCAGAATCAACTTACATCTCATCCTCATTGCCATAACTATGTCCTATTTTAGTTTTCTTAGAAGAGGTTCCATCACCATCTGTAAATAGTTGTAGCTCTATCAAATCAGGTGGTGTGGAACGTAAACGCTTTTGGGGAAGCGGATTGTTCAGACTCGAAATTGGATAGAAGAAAGGCTCTTCTTGGAAAGATTGAGTGTGTGGCTGAGCCACAAGATTGCTTTTGCCTTTATTAAGCCCGGTGTAGGACACACGAAGCGGACAAGGTCTAACTTGGGTAGGCTGATCATTGGCGTATGATGCAAGTGAGACGTGATAAGCTGGAACGCATGCTAATGCAGTCTTGTTGGTTAAGGATAATTCCCTGATACGAGTAGTGGGGCTGTGTTGCATGCTAGGGTGTCCCATAAATACTGGAACCAGGTTTACGCCCACTCTGGTTGGAGGAAATTGTGAGGACATTGTGGGAGTATTGTGGCAAATAAAATCATACCTTGGCTTCGAGTGTTGGCTGACGTAAAGGGTAAATCAGTTCCCAACACAAAGGCTAAATGAATTATAGCCTGTAAAATTTCACTCTTTCGTTTTAGTGGGGAGATTGGATCAGTTCGTCCTTGTCTATTCTCTGATGTTGTAATGGGAGTAGAGTCCTTTGGTTCAGTAAAAATGTATTCATCATACATAGTGCAGACCTATGTAAAGAGACTGGCGCGGCGTGGTTGTGGTACTGTTTGGGGGAGAAGGTCGAGTTCAGCTTTGGGATCATTCTTAGCTAACGTCTAAAGATATTCCTCCCTAACCTTAAATGGATAGTCGCCATTGGAGTGCCCTATGCACATGCAATTGGGATAAATGACAGTAGGGAGACTTTCATATGTAAACTAAATAGTGGCCGCTCCAAAGGTCCTTAAAATAACAGTGACTCTCTTGGATAAGCTCTGAGTAAGAGGAATGACCATTCGTGCTGCTGGGTTAAGGGAAGAGCTGATTGAACTTGAAGGAATTTCAACGTCAAGGCATCAGCCAACATGAGAGAAGATGGAAAGCAAAATCTCCTTCTCAAAGTACACCCAGTTTAGTTTCTCCACTTGAGCCCACACTAACATTAGAGGAAAGATAACGAGATGTGTAGGAATGTTAGGATTCCACTTATGAAGAACAATAAGGTGACCTTTATACAACCAAGGTTGAGAGAACATAAGAGTATGCATGTCCTTGACAGACTTCAACTTAATAATAAATTTGTCTAAAGTTTGTTCAGCTAAGTGAATCTCAAACCCCTTAACAAGTCACTCATGGCCAGCTTTGGTAAACATCAAGCGGAGCTCCAGAATTGCAAACTGTAAGGGTTGGCAATGTGATTAACCCTTGATTCAAATATGGGAAATGCATTTCTACATGGATATACTAATTACACTGCCACAACACCGTAAGATTCGCCGAAGTGTCCCAAAACAGAAGAAGCCACCAATTGTAGCTCTAATGGATTAGGCGTTGTGGAAAGTATACGCTTCTGGGGAAGCAAGTGGGTAGTGTTTTATTTTTGTTTGATGGGTAGAAAACCCAGGTTTTCAGTTATTGATTTCTTTTCAATCATATTTGGTATTGTTGCATATCACTGGAGTGGAGAAGTTCTTGCTTGCAGGTCGGTCACCAAAGAGGAGAGATTCTTGCTCACAGGTCATCAGAGATGATAGGTTCATAAGAAAGCGATGGGAGGAGAGATTCTTGCTCACAATTCAACAGAGATGATAATTTCATAAGAAAGAGATGTGCTTACAATGAAAGGGAAGTTCAGGTACATCGTCAGACCTCACCGGAGGCTTCGTCGACTTATTGGTGGTTCCAGCATCAGTGGATGGGTGGTAGTAGGGGTGTCAATCTTGAGCCCGCACTGGTAGTCCTAACCGAGCCCGATTTGCTTAAGTCCCGACCTGAACCGACCCGTTTAATAAACATGTTAGGCTTTGTGTGTCGGGCTTTGGCCCGACACTTTTATTAAATTGGCATTTACGGTGCACACTACTAGCCCGTCAGGCACCCAACCTCTGACTTGTTTAAGAAGTTCGCTTGAACCGAGCCATTTAGCCCAACCGACCCGACCCCTTCAAAACTGCCTAAATACCTATTTTACCATTACTAATACAAAATAATAGTAAAGATTTTGTATTAAAAAATCTATGATAGATGATGTTGAACACGGTATTACATCCAACTTTGTAATAAAATAACATAGGGTCTTTTGAGATGTTTTAATAGGGAGTGAATGAGGGTAGACTCTTCTTGTGGAGAACAATCACTTTGGTACTTGTTATAATCTTTTTTTTTTTCTTTGATCTCATATATGATTAACTGTAGAGAGTTTTTTGGTGACCTTTACTATGTTCAAATAGAAGATTTCTGGACATTCAATCCACTTAAAAAAGGATTTTAGGGGGAGCCCGTTTAGACTTAAGTAGGTCTGTAACCCGTTTAAGGTAGCCCGATTAAAGCCTAACACCAATCGACCCAATTACAAACTGTACCATGCCTCCCATACCTAGGCCCGTTTAAGCAAACGAGTGTTCACGGTGCAAGGGTTTCACACCACCAGGCTTGGTTAGGCCTGATCAAAACCAGCCCTGCCCCACCGATTGACACTCCTAGGTGGTAGAATGTTGGGTTTGGGTAGAAAGGGTAGAATAGGTAGTTCAGGTACCTGAAAGGATATTTTCATCTTTCGAAAAAAATCTACCACGTGATGTCACTAATTAACCGTTTGTGCCTGACAGAGTTGGTATACCGTCTACTGCAGGGGGCACAAAGTAATTTTCAGAACTGTAGGGGATGGTTATACCAATATTGCAAACTGTAGGGGATGGCAATGTAATTCACCCTTGATTCAAATGTGGGAAATGCACTTTTACATGGATACACCTAGGGGTGCAACAGGGCTGGGTTGGGACGGGTTTCTTAAAACCCTAGCCCAACCTTGAGTCCCCTTAACTGGGCCAAAACCCACCCTGACCCTGACTCAAGGCCGCAAAACTTCAACCCAGGCCCAACCCTTCAGGGTTCAACCCAACCCTTACCCGCCCCGATTGGCCCTGATTTTTCAGGGTCGAGTCAGGATGACCCTGATTGGCCCTAGCCCTCACCTTGACCCTGACCCTGACTCTAACCCTGGTTTGCCATCAAGGGCTGGGTATGCCCTGACCTTGACCCTGTAAAATATGAAATAACTAAAAAAATATATATTCATAATAAAGAGGAGATAAAAACATGAAGTCACAAATTACTTGTTATGATGAGAACATCCTAAAGCAAACATTCAAACAATATAAATAACTCCAACTATTATAGTAAACAAAGAGGAGATCATCATAAGAAAGCAAATAATCCAAAAATTTTCAATTATTTGTATGATAAACAAAGAGATCATCCTAATAAGGCAAACAATCCGAAAATCTCAAAACCCATGTCATGTTAAACAAAGAGGAGAACATCTTAAGAAAACAAAAAATCCAAAGTCAACATAAGGGCAAAAAACCAGGGCTCTATAGGGCCAAAACCAAGGCCTAAACTCAAGGTAAAAAATCAGGGTCGGGTTCAGGGCAGGTTGGGCAGGCCAAAGACATCAACCCTTACCTACCCTGACCCTGAATCAAGGTCAAAAATTTCAGGGCCGGGCTGGCCCTCAGGGCTAAAATTTCTGGATCGGTACATGTTAGGGATCAGGGTGGGCTAAGGGCGGTTTTGGGCTGTTAGGGCCAAACTTGCACCCCTAGATACACCAATTACACTGCCACAACACCGTAAGATTCGTCGATGCGTCCCAAAACAGAAGAAGACCATTAGTTGTTCCTACCGTAGGAATACGAAGGGAATTGGAAAAACAAAAGGATTTTTTGAGGCTGGGCATGCTAGGTTAGCCATCTTGACTTTAGAAAGAAAGCAAAAGGTTGGCCGATGTTTTGTATAAGCTGGCAAACTTCTCACCGTGCCGAGGGGCGACTGAACCCTCGACAATTGAGAGCTAGGATTTTCATAGTGGACTGGGTGTCTGCATTCGGCCAGCCACCGAAGCCTCAGAATCAACCTGCATCTCATCATTATTTCCATAATTATGTCCTATTTTAGTTTTCTTGGAAGAGGTTCCATCACCATCCGTAAACAGTTGTAGCTGTAACGGATTAGGTGGTGTAGAAAGTAACACTTGTAGGGAATCGGGTTGTTCAGACTCGAAATCGGACGAAAGAAAGGCCCTTCTTGAAAAGGTTGAGTGTGTGGCTGATCCACAAACTTGCTTTTGCCTTTATTAAGCCCAGTGGAGGACACGCAAAATGGGCGAGGTCTAACTGGGGTAGGCTGATTGTTGGCGTATGACACAGGTGAGACTTGATAAGCCATAACACATGCTAATGTAGTCTTGTTGGCTAAGGATAATTCCCTAATACGAGTAGTGGGCCTATGTTGCATGCTAGGGTCTCCCATAAATATTGGAACCAGGTTCACGCCCGCTCTGGTTGGAGGAACTTGTGAGGACATTACGGGAGCATTATGGCACATAAAATCATGCATTGGCTTGCGAGTGTTGGCTGAAGTAAGGGGTAAATCGGTTCCCAACACAAAGGCTAAATGAAGTATAGCCTGCAAATTTCACTCTTTCATTTTGCTGGGAAGATTGGATCAGTTTGTCCTTGTCTGGTCTCCGATGAGGATGTTGTAATGGGAGTAGAGTCCTTTGGTTCAGTAAAAATGTATTCATCATACATAATGTAGACCTTTGTAAGGAGATTGGCGCGACGTGGTTGTGGTACTATTTGGGGAAGAAGGTCGAGTTCAGCTTTGGGATCATTCTTGGCTAACACCTGAAGATATTCCTCCCTAGCCTTAAATGGACAGTCGCCACCGGAGTGCCCTATGCACATGCAATTGGGACAAATGATAGTAGGGAGACTTTCATATGTAAACTAAATGGTAGCCGCTCCAAAGGTCCCTAAATTAACAGTGATTGTCTTGGATAAGCTTTGAGGAAGTGGAATGACTATTCATACCGCTGGGTTAAGGGGAGAGATGACTGAACCTGAAGGAATTTCAACGTCAAGGCATTGGCCAACCCGCGAGAAGATGGAAAGCAGAATCTCCTTCTCAAAGTACACCCAGTTTAGTTTCTCCACTTGAGCCCACGCTACCATCAGGGGAAAGACAACGAGATGTGTAGGAATGTTAGGATTCCACTTCTGAAGAACAGTAGGGTGACCTCTATACAACCAAGGTTAAGAGAATAGAAGAACATGCATGTCCTTTAGAGACTTCAACTTGATAATAAATCTGTCTGAAGTTTGTTCAGCTAAGTGAATCTCAAACCCCTTAACAAGTCACGCATGGCCAGCTTTGGAAAACATTGAGCGGAGCTCCAAAATTAAAACATGAGTTCTGTCCAGGAGCCAACCAACAATAGAGTATTGGAGACCCAAATGAGCATTCTGAATGATAGTCTTAGAGACGTCAACGGGGGGGGGGAGTGAAGATCAGGGAGGTGGAGGTCTAGTTTGGTGGAGAACTCATCGTCAATTCTATCTACAAAGGTCTGAGAGTTTTCAGATTCAGTGAAAGGGGATAGATTCGGATTGGCCATAGTGAGGAGGAAGGACCGGCACAAAGGGGGAGAGGGATTGCACAGCTTCACCACAAAAGCAATCACAGGGAGTAGGACGGCTACTAGGTTGAAAGGGGGTTCAGACCTCTCCCTCTGCTAGGCAAAATATATAGAGCAAGAAATGGAGATGAAGATGTGGTTTGTATCTAACCTCGAAGAAAGAATTGCAGAACTGAGATATATCATAAGGAATGGCCAAGCGGAAATAATGAGGGCTCATGGGTATGGATTAAGGGGTGCAGATGTTAGAAATACGAAATGGATGATCAGTGGTGCTCGAACAAAGGGTTGCCCCCGAATTGGGTAAACACGACATGTTGTAAGCTAGGTTATAGTCGTCGACAAGAGAGCATGAAAAAGAGGTGAATGATGATGGACACATTTTCAGAGCCAATGAGGGAAAAAAGAGTGGGATAAGGAACCTTCGCCATTATTGCAGGAAGGAGGAAATGTGATGGATATGAAGAGATCTGGTAATCATGATGCGAGATATAACTGACAACAAGGGAGAGAACAGAGGAGAAGACCACTATGGTACCATATGGCCTAAGGATCTGTCGATACCCAGCCAAAACAGGGATGTTGAAGGGAACATAGGAAGTTCTGCCTCTCTCTCGCTCCTTCTAAATGTAAGATTTCATCGTAATTCAAGGCCGAAAACGAATTTTTCTAACCTTATACTAACCCAATGTTGAAAAATATAAAACAAATCAAAATTATATTGAACAATAATCAAAATCAACCAAAAAAAAAATTTGTTTGATTTTGATCTCAGTCATTCCCAAACCAAAATCGAGACAAACCAACTATTTGACACTTTTCTTTCAGAGATCAAAAGTGATTAATAATCCATTCAATTTTAATTAGTTTTCGTTCTATGTTTGAATGTTTAAAAAAAAAAAAAAAAAAAAAAAAAAAAAAAAACCTTCAAAGTATATAAGAAGATAAAAATCATATTAACACAATTAATGGTCTATGAATCAATCTCTTTTCATCAGTTCCAATTATTCAATGGCCTAGATTTTAATCATTTGGCCTGCGGGCGAAGGAAAACTTTTGCCTCTCTATTTTCTGTCTTTTGGAAAGAGACAAACCGACATAAGCTTCATATGAGTATTCCATTTTGACTCTTCACCGAAGTTCCCTTCAGCAGCTTTTCTACTTTGGAAGATTCTGCAGTCATGGAACACTACTGGAAAAGCCGACCTGTCGCATAAGGTGTGTTCTTCAGCTTCACTCCTCGAAGCTGAAAATTTTCAAATTTCTCCCCTGTTTTCCCCCTCTCGTCTAAATTTATTTTTTTTCTTCGTGGAATGGCCGATTTGGTTTCTATAATTCTATATAGAGTGGCTTCTGCTTGTCTGGGTAACCTTGTTTCATTCGCAGAGCTGTTACTTCGTCTGCTTTGGATGTTTGCTTGTTTCTAGGGTTTGTTAGTCTGGTTTTTATGTTTTATTTCGCTGATTCTGTGCTTGGTCTTCCTATTTTCTTTTCGCCTTTAGGGTTTTGGAAATATGCTGGTTCTCAGAACGAGTTCAAAGAGGCAGAGGCGCCCAAATGTTAGGTTAGGAGAGATAGGAGACGCTTCGGTCGCTTTTTCTTATAAAGCTAGGGTGAATTTGGAAGAGAAGAAATGGAAAAATGAGCCTAAAGAAACAGTTTTAATCTTGAATGATGGGTTTTCTGGGCAAATGTCACCAGGATTATTGGTTTCGGACCCTAATGTATCTCAAAAGTCTTCGGCCGATGCGCTCCACAACAGAGAGAATAGAAACCCTAATTCTTCAAAGTTGTCTTCCGAGTTGGTGGTTTTGGGTGAAGCTGATGCTGCCTCTAAACCTGCGGTGGATTTCGGAATTGTAAAGAGGAAGGGCCGGCTCATGAAGCGAAGGGGACGGAGCATGATTGCTGGCACTGGTATCTCCAGTAAGGCCTGGAATTGCAAAGTTGCTTCTGAAGTTAACAATGAAAATGGGAAAGGACACAGAAGCAGTGATTTTGTTGGTCCAACATCAAATGCATCTCATGATGTTGACAATGTCAGTGGATTTAAGGATTCCTCTGGTCGTGAAACTTCTGATACAAGCAAAGGAGACCATCAGAATGAGTGTTTTGAACCCTTTTCAGCTGTGCAGGTGTGCGGTGATCAGGATGAGTTTTGGAAAGGAGAAGCTAGCATAGTAGGTGATACCTTGTACTCTGACGATGGTCCTTGTGTAAACCCCAAATCTGGTGCTGAATATGACAAGATGGAAGTTGGTGGTATTGTTGTAAATTGTGTTAGGACATGGCTGGAGGAGCTTGGGTTTGGCCAGTATGCAGGAATATTTGAAGTGCATGAGGTGGACGAGGAGGCATTGCCGTTACTGACTTTTGAAGATCTCAAAGAGATGGGTATAAATACTGTTGGGCCACGGAGAAAGATGTACACTGCAATTCAGCATCTAAGGGAACAAGGAGGATTTTCTGTTTGATCAGGCACTCCATAGAATAGATAGGTGATATTGCCTTTACTGGCTTTTTTGTGTAAAAGGAAAATGGTACCCATGGAATGTAAGTTGGCATTTTGCTAATGCTTTTTTTTTTGTCAAGTGGATCAGCTTACTTGCTTTCCTTTTATGTAGAAAGAAAATGGCACCCATGAAATGTAAGTTGGCATTTTGCTAATGTTTTCCTTTTGTTAATTGGATCAGCTTACTTGCTTTGGTATGTTTCAAATGCATGTGATGTTTCATATGTTGGTAACTTCAATTCCAACATTACTATGACCATAGGTTTTGTATGTTGAGTGCTGCCTTAACCGATAGGACTATAACAGAGGACTAAATGTTTCTTTTTTACTTTATAACTGGTAAGAAAGGAAACTCACCTAAGGTCACAGGGTTTAGGAAACAGCCTCTTAGCGAAGCGGGGGTAAGGTTGTGTACATTATGACCCTCCCTAGACCCCACAATGGCGGGAGCCTTGTGCACTGAGTATGCCCTTTATACGATTACTGTATTTGTAGAAAAATCAAAGTGGAATTTATTGTTCAGATAAGTAATAGAGCACTAAGAAACAGAGATCAAGATTATAGCAGTCAAATTTGCAAGGAAAAAAAAAGTCTATCAGAGATCTTCCTTGGCAATTCATTTATTACATTAAAGCAATTGTGATGTTGATGTGACAAGTTCTGTACAAGCTGCCGCTTCAATGAGAATTATTTTATGAGATCAAGAACCCTAAAATGATAGCAGTTAGTAAACGTATCTAAACAATATTGATGTAAACACACCCCATAAAAGAATACTACACTACTCATACTGTTTTCCACAAATGCAGTACTAGTCCTGATACACCCTAGAAGGTTTAATAATTCAAAGCCAGGAAGGAACAGCTGGTTGAAAATATGACATTCTACCCTGCTAGCTACGTGAAATTAATGCTAGCTACTACTTCTTTCACCATCCATTTATTTGTTAGGGATGTGCTAATGACATTGAAATATTCATTGTTTTAACTTCACTCTATCTGTAGATTAAGTATGCTCACTGAACTTTTCCAAGTTTGACCAATTTAAGTACCAGAGGGAATCTCTAGTAGCTGTTTAAATTGATAGGAAATTAAGGTTCAGGCTTCAAATATATGTTGGTCCATTACCCTGTTTATCCATAGTTAATTAGTGGTCCTCATGTCTAGTTGGTTGCTTGAATACTCAACAACAGTCATTTCTTCCTTTCAGTAATCCACATTGTGCACAAGATTCTAGTGGAAGTCTAAACCATCTGACTATCATATATTAAGCATTTGGTCCTTGTCAATTGAAGAGTAAGGCTGTGTTTGGTAGTTAAGAGAGGAAAAGAAAAGAAAAGAATATAAAAGAAATGAAATGGTAAGAAAATAATAAATTATGTCTGTTTGGCTACCAATAGAAGAAAAGAAAAGAACAGTTTTTATTTTTATTAGTTTGTGTTCTCTTGTATTTTAGGCAAGACTTTTTTTATTTTTTTGGGCAGCAGAAGAAAACTTCACCATTCACAAGGTGAATTTGGAATTCAAAAAAAGAATGTTCTCTTGGTTCAGGACATAGTAAACACAATCTAGAGATAGGGGCAAGCTGCCTTGTCTACGAAACTTTGCTGCCCAGCAAACAAGAAGGAGATGCACGTACTAAGCAACCAAGCAACCAAGCAACGGCTGAGCTACCTGATCGTAGACCAAAGAAGCAAGGGTACTCGTAGATCAGCGTGAGAATTTCTTAAACCAGGAAAATAGTACAATTTTTTGACTTTTTTCTTTTCTTCTCTTGGCTACCAAACACAAACTAAATGTTTTCTGAAGACACATGGGATACTAGCGAAATGCAAGTTTAGTAGGCGGCTTGGTAGTTTGATACATAAGAGGGAAAATTATACATTACATTACCAAATCTATGAGAAAATAGCCAGTAGAGCTTTTTTATGTTGTTTCGGTATATGGATCAGCTTATAACACAGATTAAAGTGTCATTGTTGGTCATAATATCAATAGTCAAATTGATGTAGGGGTTTCCTAGGTGACTAGGTTTCCTACAAGGTTAATTAACTAGGTAGGGCAAACTCAAGAGATTTGGGCTGGTTAGGATAAAGGAAGCTCAACAAACAAGATTACGTGCAAAGTAACATGAGGCTAATGAACAAAGTAACAAAGAGCAACAATATGTATGGAACCCAACCCTAAGTTTATTCCTAATAAAACAAGCCTATTTTGGTAATTAATCTGCATCAATGGCAGCAAGCAAAATTAGGTTATAACACTAGCCTATTGAGCACCAAAAGTAGATAAAAACCCCATTTTGTATGCTCTAAAATCAGTTATACTAGTAATAAGAAGACCAGCAAGACTTAAGGCAAACAGTGACGTAAATGAAAGGTTAAACAATGGCTAAAAGGGGGTGGGTTTTCATGGAAGTAACGGAGTAAATAATGAGGGGATAATGGAGGGAATGGGAGGGTTTATTCTATACTTACATGCTGCCCAGGTCTGAGAATAAAAGAAGAGAACCCAGATTTGAAGATGGTGCCCAACAGCCTTCCGATTGTTGAAAGGAGATCGGCAGCAGCCCAGTCCTTGACGTAAAGAATAAAAGCAGCCCAGTATTGAAGAGAAAATCAGCAGCAGTCCAGCATCAAAGGAAGATAAAACAACAACAGCAGTTCAACATCAAAAGGTAACGGCAGCAGCAGATATTGGCTGGCAGCAGTAGACAGTAAGCAGCAACAGTAACAGTAAACAGCAGCGGTTCAAGTCAGTAACCAGCAATAGTTCCAGTGAGAAAAGATAGAAAAGTGAGAGAGGGAGGGAGGTGAGAGAAGAGAGAATCGAGAGAGAAGAAAGAGAGAAAGGTGAGAAAAAGAGAGAGACCGAGAATGAGAGGAGATCGTGAGAGGGAGAGAGAGACGCTGGCTTTGCCTTCTCTTTCAACAATTTCATTCCTTCAACCGTGGCCAATGACCTTACATAAATAAGAGACTAATCACTAAAAAGAAAAGATTATTCTAGGAACGTTATTTCATAAACAAAGAAACTTTCTAAAAAGAAAACAATAAGATAATTATTTAGTTTCCTAATAAACTTAAAGACTTAAATAAACAAAATCCTAGAAAATAAAACTACTAAACTATTAGATTTGGTGGGGGCCTCACAATCTTGGAAAAATTTGGAAGGAGAGGGACTCAATCCAGCGTTGGAAAGGCTGGATCGAGCCTTCCTTTCTTCCGCCAGTTTCTTCTTCTTCTTCTTTCTTCTTCTTCCTTCTTCTAATCCTCCAACTACAAAGAAGCTTGGGTCTTCTTCTTCCTTTGGCTGTACATCTTGCTGTCCCCATCACAAATTTAAGAGATGGGTTATAGGTATGCATGGAAACTCTTGAATAGAGCTTTTTAATAAAGGTGCTACACAATCTTATGAAGTGAATAGATTTGGAAAGGGAAATTAAGGTGCTACAGAATCTTAGAAGGCATTGCTTGAGGGCTTCATGAATCCATTTCTCATTGCTAGTTTTTGGTGAGTGTCATATAATTCTTAGGTTAACAATTATTATGATTTCTTAATGTGGATATATCATAAGAAGAGAAAATGGTTATTTAAATGAAACCTTGTAGATTATTCATTCAAATCATCGTCCCAAGAGGAATAATATTGCATGTGGGTTTAATGGTAGGTTTAACTTGACTAATAAATTCGAGGTGATTTCAGTGGCAAGTGCCCTCTGCCTTGTAATTCATGTAAGGTTAGTCACATTTTATTGTTGAGATAAATGTAACAGAAATGCAAAAGCCCCCTCCATTTTTTTCTGGAAGGAATGAACTCAGAGATTCAACTGTTACTGTAAATTTCTTGCATCCAAGTATAGTCTTTAAACCAATTATAACTGACATACGCCTTTCTTTCCCATTGATATATCCACTTGGAAGTTGGAACATTAGATCATAGTTCTTTTTTTTTTTTTCCTTGAATATTCCAAATATCATTCTACCTTAAGTAACCAAGTTGAACCAAACTGTCAAATTGAGAAATTTGAAAACTGTCACATACTGCATTCTCCTGCACAAAATTCTTCTGTGTTTCTAAGTCTCCAAGTCTTGTTACATACAGAAAGAAACTGCCAAATTTTGAAGCCTTATTGTACCATTATCCATTCTCTTGGCATCATTGTACAAAAGAGGAATTGTTACCTAACAGCCTTGGAGGAAGCTCTGGTTAATGGTGACATTTTCCTTGTCAAAAAGGGTTTCACATTAGCAAAACCAGAATGATACATTAATTATGGAATAAAGTTCGTAAAGCTGTAATATTTTTCAGTGGATTCAGTTCTCTGTCCAATAGCATATCCTATGCTAATGCTCCCTGGGTCTATATCTCTCCTCCCACAACAAAGGAGGGGGGGGGGGATATGTCATTTCATAGGGGAAGGAGAGAGATAGACAGGAAGGCTCTACGGTACCGAAAAGAGAGCATTATCCCATATTTTAATCAAGGGACGAATAATTTATGTTAAAGTTTGTTTGCTTGTTTTTTTAACAAATTGTTCTTGGTATTGAGCTGAAAATCTATTCCAAAAGTTTGTAGTTATTGATTGTCCGACTCATCCATGCTGCTTCCATCTTCTTTACAACATAAATTGTTAGTATTCAAATGAAAACTGAAATATTCTTAGCTTTAGGTTTTAAGGGTTTTTTGTGATTGTTTTACTTGCTTGTAATGAAGCTTGGTGATTTTGACTTCCATTTGAGTTCTTGAAATTTTTTAGTTGACATGTTAAATTTACTGAAAATTTCATTGTGGTAACTGATGAGTGATGACTCTGGAGCTCTGAGATGATTTTTTTTATTTTTTTCTTTCACTTCTGATCATTTTGATTCTATAAATTTTGCACTGTGAAAAGCATGCTTCCACAGAATGACTTCCGATAATTCTTAGTACAAATAATGTTTCATAGTTATTGCAGATCTTTTTACTGGAAATTACTTAATGATTGATGACCATTAGTTGATAGCTGCCTTGGGGTGTGCTCGTAATCGATTCTGTAGTCCTTCACAGCCCTTCAGGATCTCTTTGTTTCTCTATTTCCGAAGGCATTAATGTGGAGCCAACATATGAATTATCCAGCTTGAGTACCTTTGCTATTGTCTTCTACTGGAAATGAATTGATTTTAGGTTTTTTATTGATGCATTTTCTGTATGAATGGAAGCTAGGAAGAATGAATGGGTTAAGGATGTTAAGATAGAAGGATAGCAAGAAGGCAAGGATATAATCAGAATGGAATGCATGTGAGGTTATATGTTGATTACAGTAATTGATCATAAGTGTGAGTAGATTTAGATGGGTTGGCCTATACAGCAGGATAAACGAATTATACTAGTAAGCCAATTACTGTTATCAACATTTTCTGTATGAATGGCAGCTAGGAAGAATGAATGGGTTAAGGATGTTGAGATAGGAGGGTAGCAAGAAGGGTAAGGATAAAAAAATTCAGAATGGAATGCATGTGAGGTTATATGTTGATAACAGTAATTGATCATAAGTTAAAGTAGACTTAGATGGGTTGGCCTATGCAACAGGATAAACAAATTATAATAGTAAGCAAGAATGAAATTTAGTATAAATGAATTAGTCAATATAGGTATTACTGCTAGAGGAAACTAAACAGAGTTCAATGGCTAATGGGATTAACATAGCTGAACCCAGATGGGTTAATTCTCCATTGATGTTGTTGTTGTTGTTGTGTAAAGCAGTCCTAGCTATATTTATTTAGGGGGACATTTGTTTGGTTGACAATTGATGTGCCTTAATTGCAACAGTTGGTGGTTCAACAACAGGGATGACCTGTTGAACATGTAGAAGCGTACGGTCTTATAGTCCTCATCGTGGAGGATTTTATTATACTGAAAGTTCTGGATTCTCCAAACTAGAGCAGGTTGACCCAGGTGGGTTGGACCATCTGCATAAAAAAGCTTATGTACAACATTAATTCAATAAATTCTGGTTAAACTCTGCTATACCCACCAATTGAACAATAATGAACGTTGTGCAGTTCAGCATTGAATGATAGTTCTGATAACTATGATCCAAAGAATTTTTTTTTTCATTAGGAAATTTAGCTTTGCTAGATTCTAAGGTGATCCAGCATTTTGATGGTGCTGGCTCAGTCGGCCACAACAATTAAAGAGTACTCAATCAAATGTCAATGCTATTCCATAGCAGCTTAGGTATAGTACTTAATCATAGTCGTTCAGACATATACATTTTCTTCAATCCAAAATGTCAAATGCAGAAGTCCTAGACACCTCATCTCATTGCAGCTTTTGCTTTTGCGCTGTTGGGTGAAACCTTTTACTATCTGGTTATGGGTTGATGTCTTTACTCGTACAGTAGATTAGTTATATGCTGGCCGAGGTCTAGGCCTCTAGTCATAACTATCTGTAATTAGGCTGGATTTGGTTCTCTTGGGAATGATTTCTAAGCTAACATAATGTTACTCTGGAAGGATCATGTAGCTTAGTTTGACTTTTAAAGTTCTTAATCTGTGGTTGAACTTTTCTTATAATTTTTCTAACTTCTCAAAATTACATTATGTAGGAATCTTTAAAAGCTTGCCTCTTCTTTAATGCTCCTTTAATTTTTAGAGATGCTTGATGAGTTCCATTCTCTGTTCTCAAATATGGTATGACCCTAGGTGGTGAGTCTAATATTTACCAGTTGATTTCAAGTTTCTAGATATAGTAACATGGGAGTGTTATATCACTTTACTAGTTTGCTCCTCTTTGAACTTCTATTTTGGTCATCATCTTTTGCCTATCTTCTGTTTTTTATCCTCATCAGTGCTCATGTACACGTGCTCTTGTGATTTATCAGTTTTCACATTTTAAAAAATTAATAATCGAGTGCATCAATGGCTAGACAAAAGGGCACCCTTTGAATAATGTTGTCTTCTTCATCTGCTTCTTATAATTAAAATTAAGTAGGAAAATCTTATTTTTGGTGTTTAAAACATTGAAGAGGAACCAAGTAGTAAACATTATGTGGACTTTTGAACAGTTTAGGATAGAGATGACACTCAAAAGGGTTAGGCCTTACCTTGGATTTTGAGACTTGGTTTCCGTGAGTCCAAATGATGTAACAAGATACTAGAAAAATACAGAAGAATTTATTTTTATCATGCATAGGAATAAGATGGAATTAAACAAGTGCATAATTAGATTATTGAAAGAACAATTGGATAGATTTTCAGGTCTCCATCCCAGAGGGTCTGTTGCCCAAATATGTTTAGAGAAATCACACGAGAGGAATACATGCCAGGCAGGTTCAAAATAAGTGTGACTAAAGAAGCAGTATGGGTTTATATTCATCCATTTGTCAATACTATCTTTCGTGGGAATGCCATTAAGCAACAGTCTCTATAAGAAAAAATTACAATTTGGGTTGATTTTGATTTTACAAAAGAAACGCCACTAATGTGAGTATAAAGATAAGCATGTGTACTTGTTTAAGAATCCAACTTGGTTAGTAGTTTTGAATGAAAAAAAATATATTTAGTGGCATTTTTGGCAGTTAGGGTGGCAATTTTTGAAATGGTGCACCACGGTCGATCATCATTATCAAGAGAAATGGAGATAACTGAGATATAATTAACAAGAGATCTAGGGACATCAGATATATGAGCAAATCAACATTCAAATGATTATCAGGAATGAAATCACTTGAATTAAAAAGTTGAAATGTGTTAAATGGCCGGGCAAGATAGATTAAGGTAATGAAGGAATCCAGGGATCAAATCAAAAGAAAGTGTTGTAATCATTTCCAATTTTAAAATTGTTTTTTTTTTTTTTTTTTTTTTTTCCCACATAAAGTCATGCCCAAAATGCTGTTCCAAGTGATGGAACCTCTTTCTTTTAAAGTGGTATAGAACATAAAATAGATTTACTATGAAAGTGCTTTGTTTTCAAGATTTGGCACCACAAAGAAGAATCCTTGGTAATGAGAAGCCACCCAACCACCCAAGTTTGAGTAGGAGGGCTTTGTTTTGCGAAGTACAGTCTCTTAGTCCCAATCCTCCAGTAGATTTGGGAGAGCAAATTTTTTTTCTATCCATGCGGAGTTTTTTGGAATGGTCCTCGTCTTCATTACAGAAATATAGATAAATAGAATACAATTATCTATTGCTCTTAATGGGCAAAGCAAAGAAATTCATCGAGTATGAAGGAATTGATGAGAGGACCGCCTGTCTGATTTAGATTTTAAAAATTTTAATTCAGAATTACTCAACTTGTGGCCACCAAAATATGATTCTAATTCTGAATCCGAATATAGCCGGCAAATGAGCCCCCCAATTTTTTTTTCCAAGAGTATGCCATTTCTTTTGCTTTGGAAATTTGTTGCCTTGGATCACATAAAGCATATTTATTAGAGGTCTTATGTTAGTCCATGATTTTTACAACCATATAATATAGATTGTCTAGTTCAAATTGTTATAATGACATCTCATGCAATTAGTTCAAGTAAAAAAAAAAAAAAAAAAAAGTCCACTTGGAATGGAATCCATTCCAAGCTTTTCCTTTTTCACTCCGTCAATGTCATTTTTCCATTTTGGATCTCAAAGATGTCATCGATAAACAATGTGAATTGAGAAGAGTCATTTTTTGTTCTCCTTCGCAATCCCTATTCTGTAGATGGGAGACCAGAGGACGTATCAGGTCCAATTCTCGTATGCACCAAATTTATTTAAAAACTCCAAAGGAGTAGTGGAGTTGGCAAGGACCTTAGGAAGTGTGTGGTTCTGAATTTTGACTTCTTTTACCTCCTTGAGGTCACTCACTGGGGGTGTTTAGTGCTCTTTACTGCTTTTTTGGTGAAAATTAAACAGTTTTCATTTAACCCCGATATGACACGGTTCACCTTGTCCACTTGCATGGCTCTACGCCAAGACATAACGGGTGTGAAAAGACTGGATGGTGTGAAAAGACTATCCCCCCACCCCCCGCCGCATATAGGTTTATGATTTTTACAATCACATAATATATTTTTTTAGTAGAACCATATAATATGGGTTGTCTAATTGCAAATTGTAATAATGACATCACATGTAATTATTTTAAGGAGAAAAGAACATTGGCCACTTGCATGTCTCTACGCCCAAACATAGATGGGTATAAAAAGACTGCACCACCCCCCGCCTAGATGTCTCGAGGCTGCCTCCCAATGGCTTGTGCGCTGGTGCAATGACCATGCAGGCGGACACGGTTCTCTTGACCTTATTTTAAATAATTTTACCCTGTAAAATAAATAACAAGCATTGAAAATTTTTATAATAAATTCTACACCAAATTTTACCTCTTAAAAACAAACATAAAAAATTTTACATGAAAACAAATGGAGCCAATTGAGAAATCTATTTCATAGCATTTGTTTTACATAGCGCTTTATCTCTCAAAAATTTTATTCAACTTCACCCCATTTCTAATCAAACAAATAGGGCCCAAGAGAATTAAATATGAACAAGTTAGAGACTCTTGGATGACAAAACTCTAGGTGGAACTGTGGAACCCATTGGCCCTTGATCCTCATCCTCGCATCACAGGTCCTTTAGAGATGAACAGGTTTCAATGGACCCAAAAGGAAAATTCTCTCTAATTTTCAGCCCCAAATGGCGAACGATGGACTATTCAGGTAAACCATCTACAATATTGCAATAGAAACATTTAAATCTTTACCAATGCATCATTGCAGATACCATTCTTCATGCATCTCATCAACACAAAATTCTTCATTGAGGCAGCCCGAAAGGAATTACAAGAAGTTCAACACCAACCCAGCTGCTTTCAAAGCAGCTTCAAAATCTGGAAGGGACCTGCATTGCACCAAGAAGCAGTTCAGATAATTTGTACACAAAAAAAGTACTTTCAGTTTCACTATGAGGAAGCATCTCACACATCGTCTCAAAATTTCAATGGACCAAGAACTATGGGTAGCAGGTATCATCTGCGCACCTCGACTAATCCTCGGGGAGACTAGTGCAGCAACCCAGCGTAAAAGAAAAAAAAACCTATTGAAAGATGGGCCAACCTATTTCATATATGACAAAGAAAAGTACCACATAAAATTACACTGGTCCTAAAGAACAAGAAGAAAGGAAGGAGAGTAATCCAAATGGATAGAAAAGGTGGAAGAAAGGAAGGATAACATGGTTTCAGCTATCTTGCAAGTATGCAACTGAAATTTACCTCAGCTATGGTATGCCCAAAATGCTTTTCAATTTTTCCCATTATCATCATGTCCATGTCATTACACAGCAAGTTGAATACAGCTCCTGTACAGTAATCCAACAGTTTCTAGGTTAGATATAAAACACAACAGAGACGGGTAGTATGGAGAACCAACTACAAGGTTTTCTTTCTTCTTCTTTTTTTGGTGGGGGTGGGGGTGGGGGTGGGGGTGGAATATAAAATAGCTGCACAAAACACTAGCTCAAAGCAAGGATCCAGTTAGAGCTAGCTAAGAGAAACACGTACAAGAACAAGTACAAGATGTTATAGAAGACCTTCACCACGAAAAACCAATCAAATTTGAAAATCATTCATTTCTTGAACACTTAAGGCTATGTTTGGTAACCAAGAAAAGAAAAAGAAAATAGTGCAAAAGACATAATAAGACAAAAGTGATGATCATACAATGAGTTTTTTTATGTGTATCTCTCTCTTCAAATTCAATTTTTTTTTTGATTTTTTTCTTTTCTTTTCTTGGCTTCCAAACATAACCTAAGGTGAGAGACTCATGCCAAATCAGAATTTCTAGCATATAATCCATCGGTTGTTTAAAAAACAAAATCCAAATCTTGAAAGAACTCTAATCACCAAAAGAAGAATAAACAAAATATACCTCTAATCACAATATCCCATCAATTTCTAAGGTCAAGTGGTGATGGATCATGGCCTTCACATGTTAACATGGGAAAATAAAACTGAGAATCTATTTATCGTCTCATGCAATTGAGCTAAAGGCGGAAAGCCTAAGAATCCATGCCTCTGATAATTGGTTTTTATTTTACATTAAATTAGATCAAGTACATCAACATAATTTGAATTCCAAGCCTTGATCTCCATATCCATACTTCCCCTGATCAAAGGAATTGAAACCTCCACCAAATACTTGGATGTTTCAACTCTCATAGAACATGTAAATTTCCCATTGTGATTGGAATCTAAACTGCCAGCTAATACTAAATCTAATCCCAATCCATTTGGCATGTACAATCACACGAGTTGAAACTCCAATAACCCAACTTCCTGTATTAGTTTCTTGACAACAAGATTCACGTTCTTTTTGAATATATATCACATACAATGGTTGTTAGATAGAAGGCATGATGTAGGAGTGATTCTTTGGACCGGGCTGAACCCATTCACGAGCTCCGACCAAGAACAGGGTCCAAGATTGGCAGTGGTCCAGTAGGAAATCTAGGATTTATTCGAATTGAGAAAGATATGTAATCTTTAATTTTGGGTTAGTTATTACACAGGTAGAGAAATTTCCAATTTGAGTTGTATTGAGTTTCTATTTATGTTAGTCTAAGTTTTAGGTAGTAATTAGGAGTCATTGTGTTTTTGGATTTTATAAAGAGGTGTAACCAATTGGAATAGTAGATTAAGAGTATGAATTGAAAAGGATCGAGTTGCGTGGTGTGAAGCCTGTGTGAGCTCCCCCCCCCCCCTCTTCTTGTGCAATCTCCATTCTTCTCCACCCCTCCCCCCAACCTTGCGATACCTCTTCTTCTTCTTTGTTTCTCTCCAATTCTCCCATTTTCTTCCTCTATTTTAACTGTTTCAGGTATTGGTTTGATAAACCAGAAATCCCTGCTCTGTTCTGGACGAACCAACAGTCCCCTCTTTAAAGGTTTATTCTCCCTTGTCATTTTTCATCTGAACCTGAGATTTAGGGAGTGAGAACCTTTGCCCTAGGCGACTTGAGGTCCATAACTAACCCATATAAACCCTCCTGCTGTGAGTTCATAGCAAGATTTCAGATCTGATTTCACAGTACCTCCTGGGAGAAATTTCAGAGATCGGATTACCTTCTTTCTTTTCAGATTAGGCTCTCGGTGTTGTGCAAATGATAGGCATCCTCGCTATAAACCTTCCCCTATAGTTTCCAATCAGTCTTGAGAGAGAGAGAGAGGAAGCAAAATGACTTCTAAGATTGATTTGTTCTGCAAACCCATCCTTGGTAATAAGCCTCCTGAATCTCTTCAGGAATTACAATCCCTCTCCTGAAGTCCATCCCCAGACTACGGGGTCTTCACAAGCGTCTCCTGAAATCGATCTTGCTTGCAAAATGTTAGTGTGACCACAAGAATGACGCTCGTAGATGCTACTGTTTAATAATTAATACTGGGAACTGGTCTTCGAGACGGCGCTTATCAAATTTCTCCTCTGGAGTTGGCGTATCACAGTGTGAGTTGGCTGTAAATCCAGTTCTCACCGGGGGCTACCTCCAAGGTCAGCTGAACCGAAGTATATACAGAGAGCACTTGCAGAGGATGCAGCTGCAGGGGAGGGCGGGCCAGGGAAATAACAATACATTTAAGAGCAGGGGTTGGGGCGGGATACAGGATGTGGGGTGTGAAGAAGAAACAAAAATGAGGAGGTGAGGTGGGGTGGGGGAAGCGCCGTTGCGGAGGTATTCCTGTTTTGGTTCTGGGAAGGAGGAAGAGGAGGACGTCGACAACGGGGAGAACAAAAATATAGGCGCAATTACTATCACTCTCCTACACTTAGCCTATATTTATTAAAACTCACCTAACTTTAATTTTTTTTCTGATACTCTTATGCTACGTTTGAACTTTTACCTTTTCTTTTCCCCTATTCTTTTTAAACATCCAAATTACCCCTCATTTTCACCCATTAACTGATTCATCTCTTATTTAATTATTTATTATTTATTTGCTAATCGTTTTTTCTCTGCTCCTCCTCCGTCGAACACGACGGCAGGCGAACCCGCACCACCCTCCTTTCCTCATCTTCACTTTCCCAATAGGAAGAGGAAAGAGCAGGTCAAGTTCCCAACCTCCTCCTCTCCCAGCTCTCCCCTGCCCACCACTAAATAAAAAGAAATTAAACTCCCTCAACGATTTAACCCTAAAAACCTAAGCTTTCTGGCTCTCTCTTCCCCAATTTGCGCTCTCGCTGCCTTGGTCGTCCTTGAATCATCGGTGGTGATGGGAAATTAATGGTGGTCTTTCCGGACCTACGGTGGTGATCGGAAGCTGGAGAGTGTGAATGGTAAGGTTTTCAGGGCCAACGAGCTCCACAGATCTTAATGATGTCTCTACTGAAAGCCATAGAGTGCTTGAAATTTCGCTTCTTCAACATTGAGAGATGGTTCTGAAGCATCTGTTAGAGAGAATTTGAACCTCCTTGGCAGGTCCATTATACACCTAGGAATCTTGATTGTGGTGTAATTTTTTTCGTTCGAATCATTCTATGAATTTACTGTTTTCCTCTTCTTTCTATTTCTCCTTTCTCCTTTTGTTCACCACACTGTGTATAACTCAATTCCATCAGGGTGAAGACAATAGAAGGTTCTACAATGAGGGGAATTCATCTGCAAGAGAGTGCAAAAATCAACCAGTCCCTTTTTGCCTCACTGATTACTATTCTAATAATTACCCTTCTATTATTCTTCCATTCCCTCTTCTTTTTCTTGGCAACTTGTCTACATGTTTCTCAAGGATGTCTTTGAACTTTGGTTCTGTCACTCTTCAGAATATGCCAAATGATTTAAGATCGCAAACAGAAGTTTATATTTTATATAGTGATTCTGCAATGCAACTCAATTACCTTGGCTGGAAGAGTGAAGAGGTTTGCACCCCTGCCCCTTTCTCTGTGCTCTTTCCCTTCTCTCTCCCCATAAAGGGATGAAACAGTTAACAGGTGAAAAGAAGGTGTAATGTGGATAATTAAAAAGAGTAGGAAAAGGAGAGATAAAAGTTGAAATATATGGGAGTATCAGAAAAAAAGTCAAAGGTAGGGGAGTTTTAGTAAATATAGGCTAAATGTAGAGGAGTGATAGTAATTGTCCCAAAAATATAAAAAAACCTGAATAAAAGAAACGAAAAAAGAGAGAAAAAGAGGGTTGGACAAAAGGTTGCCAGTGGTAAGATTACCACGTGTTGGCTCAGGAGCATCCACGTAAGTGAAGATTCACTGGACTCTCCCTCTAAGCCCCTCATTTCCTTAGCATAACTTTAGTTCCTAGTCTACCCTCATACCATAAATCCTAATACCCCTCGTATCCCTGTCTACCAAGCCCTTAGAATATCTGGTTATTTATGAGAGATGCCATCATCCCCTGCAACTCAATATATTTATGAAAGTGCCATTAGTTGTGGGGTTGATTGAGCATCATTATTTGGGTGGGGCTATAAGCGAACTGAACAGGGTTTTCTAAACCCGGGTTCCGCATCAAGGCAACAGAAAATCTCCTGCACACTTGCATGGCCAAATGGGAACAAATGAGGTAGTGAACTTCATTAAAAAGCTCACACCCACAATAAACCACTCCTCTACACTTGCATGATCAATAGGAGAAGAAACCCATCAGACGTCTCTTACCACAGTACCCATCCATTTCTTAATTGTCACATCCTTTATCCGTCACTCTTGCCACTTCACTATAAGCCAATATACACAGAAAAATTAAATGTTTATTCTATACCTTCAACTGCAAATACACCAACAAAATAGCCACAAGTAGAATCTTCAAAGTGTCCCATAGTGATCCCCAAAGCTGAACAATCCAGCCAACAAGCACCTCAGCTAGATTGACACATTACTGTTTTTTGAATTGTACTTATATAGACTGATTAAACCATAAACTTATATTCACTGGAACAATCAGATCTTCAACAGAAACTTAATCACTACTTAAGTTACAAATAGAATTGATGCAGATCCTAACGGGCTTATTTTATTAGGCATATGGGATTTCCTTCACCTAGGTGTGAGAAAATTTCCTTTATTATTATGCTTCTTATTTAGGATTTGGCCTTCCTAGTCAGATTATAATTAGTCTTTAATTTTGTATATAAAGCTTGTAAGAACCAAGGCTCAGGGATGATTTGATTAATAGAAAGTCTTTATTATCTGCCATGGACTGCTGCGATTCAGATTAGGGTGGGGGATTTTTGGAGGACAGTGAGATTCCGAACCTTGTTCTTGGTGGGAAGCCGTTAATCTATCCTTCTTATTCTCTGTTTTTTCTTCCTCAAGTAAGTGTTGTTTCATCTGTTATGGAGACTGTTTTAAGCTGAGTTTTGGGTGGAAGATCATCTGTTTAAGTTTCTGGTTTAGTGCTATCATACTGAGGTTGAATACCCAGCAAAATATTCCCCATTATTTTGGGAACTCATTGAATCCCCTAAGGTTGAAACTTGACCTGAATTTCATAATGATCTGAGTTCTTGATTTTATCTGTAAATGATTGGTGAAGTTTCCCCTTCATCTGAGAAGGTTGAATTTTTGTTGACTTTTGGATTTGGAGTTGGGTTTGCTTGAGATCTTGTAAGGGAGGTGTTCAGCCTGAACTTAAGGTTCATCCCACCTACCCCCACCAAGAATTAGCAGGGGAAAGAAAATTGAAAACAGAATTTGAGAACTAACCTTTGCGGCCAAAACGACCTGCCCTCCGTACCAATCCTATGCAAGTACACCTCATAGTCAGGTTCAGATGGAGCACGACACTTCACCGGAAGATCATAATTTACAACCAAATTAACCTATTCATAGAAACCATATCAGTAACTGAACATGTTGAACTTCAGTAGATGATCAAAACCTCGAGCGAGTATATCAGTTGATATGAGAACTTTAGTTAAACCATCCTTAAAACTCCTTGACTATCTTCTCCCTATCTTCTTGCCCAAGAGCACCTTGAATAGTCGTGCATTGCCAACCGTATTCAACCAGTGACTTATGCAACATGCCGGCACTATTTCTAGTATGGACAAATATAATGGTCTGTCCCAACTTCTCTCCTAATTCAAAAATTTTGTCCTTGATCACTTGTATCTTGGCACGTTCATCTGGACAGTGCACCTTATACTGCTTCACTGCCTCCAGTGACAATTCTTCTTTCTTTACAGACAGTTGATTTCCATCTTTAACCACTCTTGATACAAAATTCTTTACAACCTCATTGAAAGTAGCAGAGAAAAGAAGCACCTGACATAGCATGCAAATGAAACAAGTCAATTAAGTGTCAAGTTCAGATGATAATTCAGCATATAGAAAATAATTAATGCCACAATGAGGTTGTAAAGGATATGTGACAAATCCAACCATTGGATATCTAGGAAATGGTCTCAAGTCTCGACTGGCCTTGACCATGTGTAAAATTTCAGAGTAAAAGTCAATCATACAGCCTCACATGTATTGGCATATTGCACTTGTATCTTCATCCATCCATTCTTTCCAATAAGCTTCATTTTTCCACTGGATTTTCAACTCCACTATTTTCAACTTTTGCTCTCTCACCAACCTGATATCTGATCCCTGGTGGAACAGATCATGATTCCACATAATTCCTTTCAACAGACCATTTCGGACTTGGGACATGATAGACAGACAAATAGATAATAAACATGAGCCAGTTTATTAAATAACCACTTGGGTAGGTCTACACAAGAGGTTTATCACCATTCACCATAGCATTTTTTCCCCCCACATATCTGGAAAGGTGGTATCTGATCCCTACAAAAGAAATTTTTGTTCCCTTCCAGCTTCCCCTACCTGGCATGGTGGTATCTGATCCCTGGTGGACCAGAGCTATATTGGCGAACTCAATTGTGCTATATTTTCCGATGCTTTATTTTTCCATTTCTCATCAACTCCATTTGAGCTAATTAATACTTGACACATGTGAGAAGATGAACTTAATATGGGCACCCAGGAAAACCGTATTAAGAGCATGATCAAAATTCATTTCTTAGGACTAAGTCTCCTTCCCCTTTCTCTCTTTCAAACAAAAAAAATAAAGGGATAAGATGTCTTAGGAAGGCGCTTCATAGTGCAACCATTTCTCATAATGTCTATGCTGGATCCTTCTCCCTTGGGGGTTGGATGAGGTATAGCACTGTAAGACTAATTACCATGAACCTCTCAAGGTAAATTCTATTTGGGTAAGATCCCTATTATTGATCCACAATGGTTAAACCACAAGCTATCACTGCTATTGACGTCACATGGCCATGGCCCCTTCTCATAGCCCAGTTCCATGGATACCAAACCTATATATAATTCCATTGTCCATCAATACTAGATGTTGACAACCATTTTCCACAAGCTTCCTTGTTCTGTCTCTAATCTCCAAAGTCATTTGCCAAAAATGTCTCTACTCATTAACCAGATTTTTTCCACGGACCCAATAATTTTTTAAGGTGCTTAAGGCACTGTTCATTTCGATGTAAAACAGGCAGCAGTAGTAAAATAAAGAACATGAATATCTAGTTATGAAGTTTGTTTTATAGGAAGTAAAAAGGAGCATAAAGTTTAATGATGCAAGGGCAGTAAAATATCTCCCTTACTTTATTTTACTTCAATGCATTTTCATTCAAATCAAATGGAAACTAAGAGGGCAATTTTGGACCAATCAACCAGGTAAATTTTGGCTTATTTGCAGCTCTCCATATAAAGCCCTTCTGGATGAACTTAACTCTGCTACTCTCCTGTCACGACGATTGAGATTGGAAAGATGGAAAGACAGTAGATAGGAGTATTAACAACAGCGGTGTTAGATACCTCCGGTGGAGAGATACCCAGCATTCCATCCATCTCATTTATGTTCCCATTAGTTCAATGAACAGCTCCAAAAAATCAATCAGTAAGTTAGCACAAAGGGAGTGAAAAGTTCAAACAAACAAAGGTAAGAGTTCCCCCATGACACCCAAGGCAACTTGCCAATTCTTCCAAGGTATCAGAGGACAATCTCAGATTCCTTAGCTGATGATGTGAAGCTCCACAAATATCAGTAAAATCAGAAAAGTTGTTGGTGATAGATACTGTTACAGCAAACACCAACAAATACAAAAAATAAACAAACACAGATTCACAAAACACAGAGATTTAACGAGATTTACACACCGATGTGGTGTGCCACATTCTCGGGTGAAGAAGAAGATGTTTCACTATATAGAAGAGATGTTATGGTGGAGATCACTCAAAAAGACCCAAACAGCTGCAAGAAAACTCGCTCTAAAACCCTAGCTCGAAAAACCACCAAATTACAATACTTGTTCAACAAGACGAAAGTACATTATATACTCTTCCAAGTCACGAGTCAATCCATTGGGTCACGGTCGGCCGGGTCATACCCAAAATATGTCGGAGCGGTTCAAGAATTCGAGACAAACTTAACAGATACAAAATCTGCCATTTGGCATTCCAAATCCATCCAACATCCCACATTCTACCGCTTTGTTAATTTAGCATATACAAAAGTTGAATAACCAATATAAAAAGAAAAAGAGAATGGAATCATCCTTGCAAAAAACTTTACTTCAAATTGGGCAAACAAAAAGATTGTAATAAGATAAAGTAAAGCGATAACAATATAAGTTCCAGTCAAATAAAACAATGAACATAAGACACAAATGCCCCAAGGTACAATCTTTCATCAATATGTTTTGTTGGATATGGTAATCATTTGTGTCTAATATGCACCAACCCTCTTTATTTATAATAACGGAGAGAGAATTCTAAAATATTACAAGGACTATTAAACCCTTAAAGGACATAAGGACCTGTTTGGAATCTAAAAACTTCCCGAAAGCAAATTATTACAATTACAACATGTTTAAATGAATTAAACTTAATGATATTAAAGAAAAGAAACAACAATATGCTTCTCAAATACTCAAATGCTGCCTTGGTTAAGTTAATAATAAGTTTCTGTTAAACCATACATAGAAAATGACGAGGAGCATAACAGCAACAAACTCAATTACTAACCCCTTCTTTTAATGTTACATAAAAACAACTCCATAATTATTAACCCCTACTCTTAACATTATAGAAAAATAGCTCCATAGTAATGCAACAAACCCGGCAGTGAGCACTGTTTTTCTCAATATCCTTCACAACTTAAAATCCTTAAAGCCATCCTACAACCAAAAAAGAGAGTACTAAATTAACAGGTTTGTAATCATCTTACATTATGTCCTACTATATCAAAATTGTGAATTTCAAAATCCTACGTAGCAATCAAGAAGATCAGTACTGGTCCACTGTAGTTAAACTTACGTAAGATAACTTTGAATGATCACGGAAGTTAATAGGTTCCACAAAGAGAGATAACAATCATCAGCAAGGATCTCCATGCTGAAGTCGGCAACAAGTATATTTATCACTAAGAATGCCTTACCTATATATCTAAAGGGAGAGGTTCCCCAAGGTGTTTGAGTAGGGGGTAATTTGCATGCCACATCAATGGTGGTGCGGAGAATGGTATTATCCACTGGGGCCCACATGGTTAGAGAAGGAGAGAGAAAATAATGAATCCCATGTGAAAGGGAAATAGTACTAAGGCATCGTGACAATTCTTTTCCCATATGTAAATGAGACCAACGGAACTCTCTGAATTCTGTTAATTTTTTTGTATGTATCAACAAGCAAGGTAAAAATGAGTACGGGACGCCGACCTCTTACGTTCCTAACAGTTCACTTTAACAAGTTTACAAAATAATAATGGAGATCAGGTCGACCAATCTAATGCATGATTTTTCTGTTTATAATCCATGAATGATTCTTATCACCATGATTTTGAATCACAGAGATTTGAGAGTGCCTGAACCACAAAGACAGTTTTCCATCAATCTCTAAAATGTTGTCCATAGCTGAATTGTTCTTGTTTCCACTCAGAATGATTTCTTGAAGAATCAAAGTTTTCTACAACTGGAAGGGACTAGAGGCCAACATTATGCAAATATCCATGTTAGAATAGATAGAAAAGCATAGCATTATAAATAAATCAAGCACCCAACTCCCTAAATATAAATGGAGTTGGGATAAATTTATGGTCTGGGGTTAAAAGATTAGAACAGGTGAGTTGCAACAGAGAAAAGGCGACAAACTTAAAACTCTAAATAGAGGGTGGGGGGGGGGGGGTACTAATACATGTCTCTTTTGGAGGATTTCAAAATGTTATAGGGAAGTCAATATGGTGGCTGATTTGCTACCAAAAGGAGGTGCTCAAGTTAGAGTATCTTCAGTTTGGATTTCTCCTTCCTCATTCTGTTGCAACGAGATTGAGCACTGTGCTACAGTTAGACCTAGATATCAGTTTTCATGAGTTTGGGTGTTTTCTTTGGGTTGTTGGTTCTCCCTCTCTGCTGATGGCATTGCCGACGGTGGAAGTAAGGTGAATCAACATTTGTTTTGTATTTTTTTGTGCCATCCAGGAGTGTATAAACATTAATCCTGTGTTCTTCTTTAGTGTTGGTTTTAATATAGATACTGCTCAAAAAAAAAAATATATATATATATATATATATATACATATGTAAGCTCTTAAAGTCCCAACATGATCACTAAACCTGCAGAATAGCACATGGAGCTTGAAGCACCATTAAGGTAACCTGATACGAACCACATGCGTGATGAGAAACGTGAAGAGATTCTCATGCCCACGTCGGCCATGCCCATACAAACCGCATGCTGATCACAACGACAGGGAGATATCCTGCAGCCTTGGGTGATTATGTGTAAATGGTTAGGATGTGGATATGAGGGAATCAATTCTGTTAGGATCATAAAGGAAGGCATTCTGTTAGTGCTAAGGACAGATGGGTATAGGTAATTGAGGGAGTATATATGTAAGGGATTGGAGGAAGAAAAGGATATCAATACATTAAAGTTACTCTCTCTCTCTCCCTCCCTCCTGGAGAAAAGCTACCTCGAAGCTAGCTAACGTTCTGTACTTATTTGGTTCATAACATTGGTGCTTTCATTGAGAGATATATATGATGCACGACAGAACTTGCCTCCATCAACTGGATGAATCTGTTAAGCTTTTGAGTGAGACAATGGCAGCGCGTGGCGAACGTCTGGATTTCCTTCAAGCAGCCATGTCCGACCAGCAATGTTCCCTTTCCGAGCTCGTTTGCCGCCTCACGGCTATGGATGGTCGAATGGAGCAAGCTCTTCGGTTATCGGCATCCAAACCAGTGCATCATCCTGGTAAGTTCACCGCATCTGCCTCCTCTGGATTGCTTCCTATTCCGGTCAAACCCTTCCAAACTTATAAGATTCCTCTTGACTTCACCGCATCTGCCTCCTCTGGATCACTTCCTATTCTGGCCAAACCCATCCAGACTCATATCATTCATCTTGACTTCCCTCGCTTCAATGGAGACGACCCAATGGAATGGATTTTTAAGGCTGAGCAATTCTTTGACTACCATCGAACTACCGATGATCGGCGTTTATTGATTTCATCCGTTCACACGGATGGCGCAGCGTTGCAATGGTACCAAGAGACAGGTTGTTCAGCGCAGTTCAGCAACTGGGTGGCATTCACCAAAGCTTTGAAGCTTCAGTTTGAGCCCTCAAAATGTGAGGATTCACAAGGAACCTTCGTGAAGCCCAAACAGATCTTCTCTGGCCTTGAAGATCAAACACAAATTGAGACCTTGAACAACCACACCAATAACAATTCTGCCTCATTCCTTACTAATTGCTTCATCCCTGATCCCCATTCTGATATTCCAAGTGAAGTGCGAACAGTCCGACCTAGCTCCATGGCGCAGGCAGTCGGACTTGTGCGCTAGGAAGATAAGTATAATGATGTTCAATGCCTCCTGCCTCGGAAACCGAGTCCACCACCACTGCTGCCTTCTCTGCTAACGCCTTTGAGCTCTATAACTCCACCGGTGGCCTTGCGCATTCCAATCAAAGAGCTCAACCCTATGGAGATGCTACTCTGTCATAAGAAAGGGCACTGCTATATCATCGTTCAAGTGACGGTCGACTCCAAGATTGATTTTGGTTGACAACAACAACACCCACGACTCGATCCAAAGTAAAATTGCTCAACACTTACAACTCGCCATAGAGGCTGCGCCCATCCTCGCCAACTTGATCGGGAATGGAGATATCGTTGTGACTAAAGGTTCACAAGGGAAGGAAAGAGACAGAGAGAGAGGGCAAGGATCAAATGCCGGAAACTGTTCCAGCGATGGATCGTCACGGGCGGTGGGTCTTGCTCGCCTACTAAAGTCTAAATTTAAGGAAGCTCGACACTTCTTACCACGACCTATGGATAACTGGGCCTCATTAATCTGCTCCCCACCAACCCTTACGAGCTTTGCAACTTCACCATTATCTTTGGGTAGTCCTATCAAGCAATCTACCCCAATTGAGACGCAACTCAGACGTGAGAAGGGGTTATACTACAGCTGCAATGAAGGGTTCTCTCCGGGTCACCGCTGTAAGACCTGTCACCTCTTCTTGCTCGTGTCTGATGACATTGGTGGGTTGGCCAATGATGGTAATCTTCCCAACAATGGTGACCCACCGGGTTGCCATTGTAGGACACTTCAGCACTTCTTGCTAGTGTATGACAACATTACAAATAGTGGCGAGCTGACCGACGATGGCAACCTGCCTAAGTCTAGTTCACAGTGGATTATGGACAACCTACAAAAATATACTACAATGCCATGGAGGGGCAGGCTTCTACATCCATCTTGCGCCTATAGACCCAATTTTAGCCTTTATCACCTGGAATTACAACAAATGATTCCACCAACTCCGACAATGATATTGAACTGCCAACATCTATGACGCCACGGTCGGTGGATAGCCCAAGCATTGACACAGTGGGTCGATGAGGAGGTTTCATAGGAGGGCATTGACATTGTATGACGGTGGTTCCCTCAGATGAACCTTGAGGACAAGGTTCTTTGGGAAGAGGATGGCAATGATACGAACCACATGCGTGATAAGAAACTTGAAGAGATTCTCACGCCCATGTTGGCCATGCCCATACAAACCGCATGCCAATCACAACGATAGGGAGACGACCTACAGCCTTGGGCGATTATGTGTAAATGGTAAGGATGTGGATATGAGGGAATCATATCATAAAGGAAGGCATTCTGTTAGTGCTAAGGACAGATGGGTATAGGTAATTGAGGGAGTATATATGTAAGGGATTTGAGGAAGAAAAGGATATCACATTAACGTTACACTCTACCCTCGAAGCTAGCTAACGTTCTGTTCTTATTTGGTTCATAACATACACCCCCCCCCCAAAGAAAAAAAAAAAGGAGAGTCAAATACTGAAGAGGTTAAATAAGTGAAGGAAGTAAGATTTTGAAATATATTTGAAACCCAATGATCAACAATTACCTCAGCCAACATGCGATCGGCCTCATCAAAAATAAGAATTTTCATATCCCTTGAGCTAAGTTTCTTTGCAGACATCCATTTCTTTATTGTACCTGGCGTACCGATCACTATTTGTGCAGTTATTGGTGCCCGTTTCGTAATTGGGATATAATTGGTGCTATCCATTGGAACAGCGCATTCAGAAGTTATCCCTATATATTTCCCCATCTTTTGAAGAACTTCTAGGTTCTGCAACATGTACTCTGCCATTAAATTCCAAACCAAGATTAGACTAAAAAACAAAGGGACAAGATAAAATTTAAAAATCTAAAAATCAAAACCTGTATTGCCAATTCTCTTGTAGGACAAATGCAAAGGGCCTGCGGTGCTTTCAGAGTTGGATCAACCCGACTCAACATTCCAAGCACAAAGCATGTGGTCTTACCAGAACCATTGCGCGCTTGAGCTATTAGATCCTTATGGGGTGGAGTCAAAATCATTGGCAAGCTAATTTCCTGAATCTTGCTAGGCCTCTCAAAATTCATGTCAACATATAATGCCTGCAGCAATTCAGGCGACAGCTTCAAGTCCTCAAAAGTAGATGCAGATGTATATGGTGTGTCCCCTAATGTAAACTATGTCAAAAGTAAACCCATAAAAATCAAACAAACAATTCAAAAAATATAATTGGAGAATCCCATTACTGCTGATACCAAGAACCTATATCAAAATTTAAACCTATAAAAATCAAACCAAACGAATCAAACAATCTAAATGGAGAAGCCCATTAGTGCTGATACCAAAAACCCAGTTCTAGAAAGCACCTACCTTAACTTTCCAATACCAACCACTATACACAATCCCTATAAATCACAAGGGAACGGAAACGAGAGGAGAGATCCCTTACCGCTCTGATGTTTGAATCGTCTGGGTCATCCAGAAACCTGTTGACATTCTTGTTCTCATCAATAGCTAGGGAAGAAACATTTAGCTCCTCAGCTTTGTCTCCGGACCCAGATGGGACAGATTCTGGTTCGTCATCGTCTACTTCGTCACCTCAAGAACGTTTAACTTCAGGCAGATTCACCTTAGGCAGATTCTCAATTCCATCAGTAGCTCCGTTCTTGTCGTCCATTATTGAGGAGAAGTTGCTGAAGTGAGAGAAGTTAGACTGTGCTGCTACTTTTTCACTGAAACAGCTAAGTTGGACTTGTATATTGGAAGAATTTCCGTTCTCTGTTTCAGAGGGAAGAAGGAAGATGAAAGTTTACCAAAAAAAAAAAAAAAAGAGGATAATTTACAGCGTCACCCCTAGAGAATACCAATATTATAGGAAAACCCCTTCTCTTTCACCAAATTAGACTCAGACCCTCTATCGGCAATCTCCATTAAGAAATATACCTTATATGCTGATGTCAGCTATTATATTTTATTTTAAATACCAAAATGCCCTTACTAAATGTAAAGTACCTAAAATGTCCCTGTGATAAGTACCATCCTCAACTCAATAATTACTATACCTTCCTCCCAAATCGAGCACCGGAGATCACAGCAGCGGTGGTAGCGGCGACCAACAGGAGCACCCTTTTGAATAAAACATAAACAGGGGTCAACGGAAGGAGGACATCACCGGAACATATTCGACGGCGTGAAAGCCCTCCCTTCCAGCCCCGAACCCCTTATGGCGAAGGTGAATAGCGGCAATAAAGCTTGAACTCTCTCTCTCTCTCCTTCTCTGAACTTTTTCGGCTACAAGAGTAAAGCAGAGCACTAATGCCTCTTCTCTGTTTCTCCGGTGCCAAAATCATACTGTGAGACATCCATCTCTTTCCTCTAGTTTGGTGGGGACGAATCGAATCATCGACCCTATCTTGAAATGTGATCTAGTTAGCATCTCATGTTGCATTCGTTCAGCTGGACCTTGAAAATAGTGTTTTCCAAGATTCTTTTCAATCATACCTAGTTTCTCATTGATTTCAGCCGTGATATGAGCAGAATCACATTGACGTAACAATTGACTACCATTCAAAGAAAAGGAGAGAAAAGAGGGTACCAGCTTCCTCTTCTTGCCACAAATTCTCTCATATTGTAGTTTTGAGAGTTTCATAAAGAAACTCATCCATCATATCATCAATATGGTAAGCTTCAAATCTAAGATCTTCGAGACTGAGTTTTAAGAGCCCATTATTTCTTTGCTTGTTCTCTACCACTTAAAGAACTGCTTTGATTCTCTTTGCGGTGTGGTGGAGCTCCAATAGCTCTCTTTCAATGCCCAACATCGATCCAAAATCAATTAACAAATGTTGCTCTAATTTGTTAAGAATCGCCTGCACACTGGGAAACACAATAATGTTTTATTTTTTAGAACACCCAAGTCGGCCTCGAAGTTCAAAGCGAGAGAGAGAGAGAGAGAGAGAGAGAGAGAGAGAGAGAGAGAGAGAGAGAGAGAGAGAGAGAGAGAGAGAGAGAGAGAGAGAGAGAGGTTCCACGAAGAAGACACTGGAACTGCCGACGGTAGCTACTGTTTCGGACAGTCACGACTCAAGACTAACGACTCAGTGAGAAATAACTTGAGTAAAATATGATTTATTATTTGTTTTAGTTAAAAGGGTAAAAATGTCATTTCAAATCCTTACTTAATGGAGACTAATAGTAGGGGGTCTAAATGTAATTTGGTGAAAAAGAAGGGGTGTTCCTATAATATTGGCATTCTCTAGGGTGTGGCACTGTAAATTACCCAAAAAAATTAATTTTGGGAGACTATTTGGTTCCACCATGGTAAGGGGTTTTAATTTTGTGGTTTGGTTCAACATTTAATATGTTCAACTCAGCTCATTATCATCCATCCATGGCATTCTAAGCATCGTGCCTCTAAATTAACTCAACTCACAAGTGTTGTCAGGCAGCCCAAGGTAGACATGCGGATTAACAAAACAAGGATATATTGATGAGTCACTCAATTTATTTTTGGTAGGAAGAGGCCTCTTCATTAGAGGTAGAACATGTTCTATCGTTTTACCAAAAAATAAAATAAAATAAAATAAAATAAAATAAATAGCTCTATTGGAAAACCCAAATCTTAGTACTTATGGTTTCTAAAATTCAAGAATAAAACAGGAACATATTTTAGAAATCAAAGTCGAATTGATTCGGTTTGATGGTTTTATATTAGGTTCTTTCTACGATTTTATTTAGGTCATATTTTAGTTGTTTGGGTGAATTTTTTGCATTTTCATCAACAAAAAATATTTTATTAAACATTAAAAGCAATAAAATTTATCATCCATATTGATTGATTAAAAAAATATATAACTTAAACTTTGAAAATAGGTACTTCGATTTGGTCCAATTTTAAACAATCGCTTTGGTTTCAATTCTAAATTGACACCATTAAGATTAATGTGCAATATATTATATATGTAATATATACTATATCTGTAACCTAATTTAAAATCCCTTAAATACGTCCATATTTATAGTAGAATTGTAGCTCTAAATAGGGGTAAATATGTCATTTTATTTTAAAATATTAAATTTCTAATGTAAACAACAAGAGCCCTCGTCCAGGGTAATTATGCAAAATTTCCAACACTTCAGCCACTTCTTTCCCAAGTTTTTCTCCTCTCTTCTTCGTGAGATAGAGATGAGGAAGAAGAATCCCTTGAATGGTATATCTGAAAGATGCTTGAACCAGAGCCCCTCTTCTGTCAGCAAGTGTTGTGAGGTAGCCTCCACCTCAACTCAAGTGGCAATCAAGGTCATCAAGTAGTTGCATGTGAAACCAAGAATCACTACTGACCTCTGAAAAGAAATTATGTTTCATGCCATTGAGCTAAGAACCTGATCAGTTCAGGTAATTCTACGATGCATGTGTACACTCTCACACACGCCAGTTAGGTTAGCACCAACTCCTATGTGAATCATGAAAATCATGGGGTTAACCCCAAGGGCATAAAGAGAATCAAACTCAGGACACATGTCAATTTAGGCATACTCCCTTGCCAACTGAGCAGCACCCTTCTTTCCATCTTTGGTATTTCACAAAATATTGGAAAAGTTTAGTGGATATTTGCCCTACACCGGCCAATATGAAGTGATGGATCGATTCATTGAGAACAAGGCATGCATAATCAATTCTATATCATTAATAGTGGAGCAAGATCTATTTCCAAAATCACAGGGTTCTAGTGGGACGGATCTCAATTTTCAATCAATGAAAGGAAGAAAGAAAAATGAAAAGCTCCATAGAAGCACACAAACTCATAAAACTTGATTTACCGTGGATGCTGTTTGAACTTTGAGAAAGAAAACTATTGGATTTTGTCCTTGTTTTAAATACTAAAGAAGATGGGGTGGGGTGGGGTGGGGTGGGGTGGGGTGGGGGTGGGGGGGG
>NC_056561.1:20923363-20929318 GCF_013358625.1 Macadamia integrifolia | reverse complement strand
GGGAACACCAAGATATATTGGAAGTTTTCTAAGTGGTCCAAGTGCCGATCTTATTAGCACACACATATACAGACTAGTATATATTCTTGGATTCAATAAGTAAATCCATATATGAGGTAAATCTCTAATTTGGATATGAAGTATATTTTGGGTATATTTAAGGAATTTATCAAAGATTGCCTTCTTATAATGATTTAGGGGGCTTAGGCTATATATGAGGTTGATCTCCACCTTAATGATGTATGGCGATATGAAGTCCCATCTATCTTGCAATTAGGGTTGTGTTCCATTCTTGAGCTTGGTTCGATGACATTCATCTCCATCACTTCAGGTACGCATTATATTAAAGTTATTATAATTATTTGTGTTTGTTAATCTATATAACAATATTGGGATTATGGATTTAACAAAACAAAAATCTCTAGTTGAGCTGAACAACTTAATTAAATTTAGCCTTACGACTTGAGTTGTTCAATACTTAGATAGGAGGATCATTGCTCTTCTTTTCTTATAAGAAATAATTCCTCCTCATTAAATTCATCATTCGATTGGTGCCAGATTTAATTTATAGAATGAAGTGGAGATCAATAGAGTAGTCAGATGATCAAATTAGATTGAAGAATTAAACCAAATTGGTGTGAAAGGGGAGGAAGAGAGATGGAGAACTACCAATCAATAGTGGTAGCAATAGTGGTGAGACAACATCCTAGGAACAAAATAGAGAGGACCTACAAGTCAATGAGTGCCTAGAGGTAATGAGCTCCAACCAAGGTCACTGATTGAGTTACAACTCTTTGTACTGTGATTCATACTAGCACAATTCCTTGTCCAGTTGTCTCCAGCTTCTCATGTGCATATTTAGTTGGTTTGTTTGTTTGTTATGAGTTAATCTATATTTATTTTTGTTAACTATCCCAGTTTATTAGTTAGGATCATGAGTATGAAAAACCTCTTCGTGGTATCAGAAGGTTAAACGCTCTAATCAGATTTTATTTTTCTTTAATGGCATTGTCCTCCTCGATTGCCAGTGTTGATTCTATTGCGATTCTCTCTCTAGTCTCTACGAATGTCTTACCACAACTTCTCTTGAAGCTGAATGCCTTAAACTATCTTCTCTGGCGTGCACAATTTCTTCCTCTTCTCCTACGTTACAACCTCCTAGGGCATTTTGACGGCTTATTTTCTTGCCCTTTCTCTATTCTTGAGAATGTCTCTTTGTCATCTACAACTTCCTCTATGGATCATGGTTCTCTTCAGGACCATCAGGATAAATGATCCTTAGTTGGATCATCTCTTCCTTGTCTGATTCTATAATCTCACATATAGTGGGTGCTACGACTTCACACGAAGCTTAGTCTACGCTTGCTCGAGTCTTTGTCCTTTCCTCTCTCACTTAGATCAAGGCTATAAGGGATCATCTATTTCGCCTCCAACAAAACTCTGATTCAATTGCTAAGTATCATCTTTCTATTCGTGTGATTGTTGATACCTTGGGCCCCATTAATAAATCAGTGAATGATGAGGATCTCAAACTTGTTATGTTCCGAGCATTAGGTTCTGAGTTTCATGATTTTGCAACATCCATTTGTTTTTGCCCCATTCTGGTGTCCTTTGCTGAACTCATTCATCTACTTTTGAGTCATAAAAGCTTTCTTAAGGCTATTGATGCGAGTTCCCCTGGTTTCTATACTGCGAATGTTGCTTCTGTTGGTGCTCCTTCCCAGCTCTTATCAGAGTCAATACTGATGGTTCTTCTCAGCATCAGTTCTACAACAATTGCTCATCTTGGTCTTGTGATCCTTGACAATCTAACTACACCAATTGATCGAGTTAGGGCTATGATGATCCTCATCAGTCTTCATCTCAACCAGCTTATGCTCCTTGGGGCTACAATCTTGGTTCTTCGCCCATGGTATAATTATTATCAGAATTATCATCAAACGTCTTCCTATTCTCATTCTAGAAAGCAAGATTCTCTCCTCAATGTTTGGTAGCCAGATTTGTAATCTTGATGGTCACTTTGCTTCACATTGCTCTCAAAGCTTTAATCATGCGTTCTTGGTAACATCTCTTCACCTTCTTCTGATGCTTGGGGATTATCCTCGTTTGTCTATATAGATGGCTTTCGTTACTATGTACTATTTTTAGATGATTTTAGCAAATATTGTTGGATCTATCTATGCTTTCTAAATTTGATATGCGTTCAATTTTTTCTCGGTTTCAATCTCTTGTTGAGAAAATATTTCTTGCTCCATTTAATGTCTCCAAACTGATGGAGGGGTGAGTTTTAGGCCTTAGATCATTTTCTTCAATCACATGGCATTTATTGGTACTAATCCATTAGTTCGGATCGATTTTGGTCTCGGAGTAAGGGAGAGCACAACCAATCTATTAAGGAACTTCGATTTTCAGTTGGTTTCAATTTCATTTTATTTTGTTTTTTCAATAACAGGTTAGTAAAAGTTTAGGTCGGCTTGTTTTTGGGCTTAAACCATAATGAAATCTTATATGCATAACTTATAGTGATGAAGTTATGGTTTATCATTGTAAGGAAAGATAACAACTATTGAAACCAATAAAAAGCTAAATACTAAGAAGATGACTAATATTGAAATCACAAAATGAACCACACTATTAAATATTTCAATTAACTATCCAACTAATTTTATATAGTGACCAAGAAGACCAATGGAAGCATTGTTATAATTTATAACAAAAATAAAATGGATAATCAATTCACCTATTTACAATCTCATAATCTCATTTTTTTTCTTTGTTTCAATCGGTTCGGTTTCGATTGGTTATTGATTGGTTCGGTTTGGTCCAATTTTCAGTTGTCCCATCATACCTTAATCCAAAATGAATCTAATAAGGATCGGTTTGATTTGGTTTTGGGTTTTTTGGTCAGTTTTATTGGTTCGGGCTAGGTTTTGACAACCCTACTGGCATTTCTGGTGCATTTCATGCCCTCATACCTAAGAGTAAAATGGTGTTGCTAATTGCAAGAATCGTCACATTATTGAATCAAGCTTTGCCTTCTTGTTTCATGCACATCTTTCTCCTTATTGTTAGTCTTATGCTTTCCAAACAACGGTTTACCTCAACCACATTCCATCTCATGTCATTGCTCCTCAATGCTCCCTTCAACGTCTCTTTAAACTTAACCAGATTATCAGTTCTTTCAAACATTTGATTGTTGTGTTTTCTTTGGTTGAGGCCCTATGCTAAGCATAAACTTGAGCCTTGCTCTAAACCCTGTATATTTCTTGGTTACTCTCTTGATCACAAGGGTTATAAATGTCTAGATACTACCACTAATTGTCATTATGTCTCTTTGACATGTCACTTTTGATGAATCCCTTTTCCCTTACTCATCTTCCCCTACTGCTCTCCTACACTATCTTCTATTACTTCTTGGTTAGACTCTCTACCTCCAATTCTCCTTCCTTGTTCTGTTTCTCATCCATCATTACATATTCTGGGTTCGGGTGTTCACTAGGGTCTTGGCTCTAATGGTCCTATAGGTTCCACTATGCCTCCTTGTAATAGGCCTTCATCTACTGAGCATCTCTATAGTAACCCTCCATCTCATAAGCTTTCTTCTAATGGGCCTCCATCCAGTGGGCCTCTTTCTCATGAACCCCCCATCTATTGATTTTCCTTGTCATGGTCCTCCTTCTCTACCTGAGGATAGCTTTCCTACCAGGAGGGGTTCTATTGATCCTATGGTCACTCGTTCTTGTATTGGGTGTCTCAAACCTTCTTAGTGATTGACTCTTGCTACCACCAAACACCCAGTTGCTGATATTATTGAGCCGACTATCATAATTAGGCTATGAAATCAGAATATGGGCATCATGCAATGTGTATAAAGTTTTATGCTTTACTTCGCAATAGTACTTGGGATTTAGTACCATCAAATTCCTCTCAGAACATCGTTGGATGTAAGTGGGTTTTCAAGCTTAAGCGTAATGCCGATGGTACTATTGAACATTATAAACCCGACTTGTTACAAAAGGTTTTCATCGACATCTAGGACTTGACTATGCTAAGACCTTTAGTCCCATCATTAAACCAACAACTATATGAGTGCTCCTTTCCTTGGTTGTGACATATGGTTGGCAGATCAATCAATTTGATGTCAACAATGTCTTTTTACAAGGTGACTTGACTGAGACAGTCTATATGCAGCGGCCTTTGGGCTTTGTGGATCCTAATTTTTCCACTTATGTTTGTCATCGCTTTAAGTCTTTGTATGGATTGAAGTAGGCACCTCGGGCCTGGTTCTTATGTATTAGCAACTTTCTCTTGCCGTATGGATTCATGGCTCTGAAGACTGATACTTCACTTTTTGTCTTTCAATGGGACATTGATGTTTTGTTCTTTCTTATGTATGTCAACGATCTATTCGCCATTAGTAACTCCTCTACTAGTATTGTTGCTTTAGTTCGTGCCCTATCTGTTACATTTGCTCTGAAAGATTTGGGGGATTTACATTATTTTTTGGGCATGGTTGCAAGTCATTCATTTGCTGGACTATTCCTTAACCAACGTATGTATGTCAATGATCTCTTGCAATCCACTGGTATGATTGGGGCCAAGACAACAACAACCCCTATTGCTAGTGGTGTTGAGTTATTCCTTTATTCTGGTGTGCCATTGTCGAATGACACATAATTTTGGCATGTCACTAGAGCCTTGTAGTTCTAACAATAACCAGGCCAAACCTTAGCTATGCCATTAACCGTGTGGCATAGTTTATGCATCAACCAAAATATCTTCATGGGTCTATTGTGAAATGGATATTACGGTGTGTTAAGCACACTTTAGATGTTGGTATTCATTTTCAGTCCCCTTCTACTCCACCTTCAACATTTACTCTTACAACATACTCCAATGCTGATTGGTTGGCTGCCCAGATGATAAGAAATCTACGTCTTGCTATGGTGTCTTCCTTAGTTCTCATTTGGTATCATGGACCTCTCGAAAACAACACATGGTCTCACGCTCCTCTAAGGAGGTAGAATATAGAGCAGTGGCTGCTCTTGCAACAAAGTTGGTTTAGCTGTGTTCTCTGGCCCAAGAGCTTGGTGTGCTTCTTGGTAGTGCACCAACTGTTTGTTGTTTTAATATAGGAGCAACATATTTGACCACCAATCCTATCTTTCACGCACGTACCAAACACATTGAAACATGTACCAATGCGACTCATTCCCTTTGTCTAAAACTGAAAATCGAAGCTTGCAGTGGCTGAGAAATGGTAGTTGCAGCGACAACAATGGCTAGTTCAGCGGCGGTAGCGGCGAGTGGCGACGGCGACGGCGACGGCGACGGCGATGATGTCCATTCCCTGTGAGTGAAATCCTCTCTCTCTCTCTCTCTCTCTCTCTCTCTCTCTCTGTGTGAATGGATGCAATCCTTTGGTTTTTTGGAACTTTGTATTCAAAAAATTTGTTACGTACATCTAAAGGTAGCCAAAAGTCTTATTATTCAATAGATAACCACCTTTTCATTTTCCTAAACGAAGTTTTAGGTGTATGGTTAATATCTACAACAAAGCTGATTAGATGAGCCCAAATCTTAAGGGTAGGTAAGGCCCAAGATCTTTTATCTTCCAACTGAACAGAATTAACTGAGTGATAAAATAAAAGCTTTATGAAGTCCCAAGAAAATATAATCTTTTGAATTTGAGTGACAATTGAATTTGATTTTAAAATTTGATAAGTGGATAATCTAGATCACAGTGCCTTTATCTATATACAACTAAAGTTAAATTTGATAGACTATATGAGATGGAGAACTTCATTGAAATATGCCATCTTTAGAACCTATAATCTAGAAAACGAAAAGCCTTAACTATAAATCTAAACTTGAAATCTGGAAAAGACCGAACCAAAATCTAGGTTTTCTACCTAAAATCAATTGTCCAATATGTTGTTTCCTTTGAAATCTTTG
>NC_056561.1:20895483-20920464 GCF_013358625.1 Macadamia integrifolia | reverse complement strand
CCATACAAATGTATACAAAACTATTCAAATTTTAATTTTTTTAATGAATTTTGGAGTGTTTCGGTTTCTTACCGGTTTGGTTTCGGGTTCATCCGGTTTTCGGTGCGGTTCGGTTTGGTTTTGGGGTTACAATACTTGAAACCGAACCGAACCAATAAGGCTTCGGTTCGGTTCGGTCCGGGTTGTTATCGGTTCGGTCCGGCCGGTTTTACCGGTTCGGTTTAGGAATTGACACCCCTAATCATGTGAGAGAAATTAGAGTGCTTTTGAAGTAGTGCAGACCAAGAAAAGGAATAGACTCACTCCTGACATGTTGGAAGATTTGGTTTATATAATGATAAATTCTCTTATGAAAATCAAAGCAAGCGACATTAAGAAATTCAGTAAGGAGTCAGTTAATTTTAGATAAACTTGCTGACATTCAAATAGATGAAGATGATTATGGAGTTGAAATTGAAGATGAAGAGGGTGCAAGAATGGAAGATGATCAGACATTGTTTGATAGAGAACTTGGAATTGGATCTGCATTTGATTCCAATTATATGAACACTCCAGTTTATAGTGGCACTCTAAGTCAACTATGTAGTATCATTAGTATTCCTTTCACACATGATTCAGAGACACAAGCACCATCTGATATGAACAATTAATGTTTTCTCTTCTTTATGGCATATGGACTATATTTTCTAGATTTCATGTGTTTTTTGGATTTCACTGTTTCTTTATGGCATGGACCATCTGATATGAACATTTTATATTTCATGGATTATATGATAGATGATATTTTGATTTGTTAAATGATTGTTCACATGCTTTTAATATTATTTTTGGATAGATATATATATTATTTGCTATGATAGATGTAGAAATGATTCCAAATTGGAAAGCCAGATTGGATTTAAATGTTCATGGAAGCATGTGAGTTTAGAATTTAATTGTAAATAGTCAGTTTTAGAACCTTCTTAATACTAAAATAAAACCGTATTTTTGTTCATAGATTATTACAGGGCAACCGTATTATACACATCCGTATCATTGCTGTACACGTTTTATTGCATCGAATTATTAAAATAGTATTATTGTCGTAGGACCCATTTATTTGCCATACGTATCTTTTTCGGTTCCTAGACTTACTAACTATGGGTGTCATAGAAAAATGGGGGAGGGTTTTTTGCAAGGGCATATTGTAAGAAGGAATATGCATACTACAGTTACACCAGTGATGGTTGGAAAATGATATCATCCATATGGTATTCATATGGACATAATAAGAGGGAGAAAGTATTAGTGCAGGCTCCAATATTTATTTTGTGACTCAGTTATATAAAGGAATTTGTACAGCGGTAGCATAACAATCTTTTTAATTAGATGGCTTTTTGGAAATACTATGAACTATGATGGTTCAAATGTAGGATTTGTTCTCTAATATGTCCCAATTGACCATTGATTGGGTTCTATTATAAAAACCCAATATTTTATTTGATTGCCAATTAGCTTGGATTCCATTAATGATATCCACCATATTAGTTTGGTTGCAAATAGGAAAGATTGCTTTTTAATTGATTAGCCTACCTTAATGAGAGATAGGCATTGTGTTATTAAAGAAGACTAGGTCCCCCCTTGTAGGTTTACGTACTAATCTCACCCATTAGAGAAGTGCATTGAGAAAATACTAAGGGGAGAAACCTACCTCCAAGAAGAAGAAGAAGGTTGCTCATTCGTGTAAGGACGGCATCAATGGCTGCATTAAGCTCCGCTGGAAACAACATGCCATCGACGGTGAACGACATGTCGTTTTTCCTCTTTTAGATTGAAATGGTTCATAATGTTTTGGCAAAATCCTTATTAGAATTTATGAATTATTATGTTTTAAATTCCATCAGTAATATCAGAGCTTGAGTTTGCCAATAGGTTATGGATCATTTTAAAATTAAGATCAACCATGAAAGTACATTTTTTTTTTATTGGGATTATTTATTATTGGGTATAAGCCATTAAGGAGGCTGAAATCAACCATGTCATAAGTTGAAAGCAACTATTAAAAGGTTTGTAATAATTGGTTCTATTCATATGATTTTTAGGCTGAGGTTGAGATGAGGACTTTCCCATTATAAAGCATATTTGATTGAATTTTCTAAATTCTTTTAATGATTTAAGTATTGAGCTTTTCTTCTTTAATGTTATGGTGATGGGCTGGGTTTTATTTATTTTTTAAGTGATTCGGATATGGGCTTTAGCCCATGTAATGTTTAATTCAAATCAGACTTAAACCTATTACTGTAGCTCATTAAGTTCAATAGCCCATTAAAGGGTTTATTTGATCCAAAATCAAATCAAATTGAATCAAACCAAACCAAATTAATGTGTTGAACCAAAATGATTGGCCCAAATCAATTTGGTCCGAAATGGGCCTAGCTGACCTGAACCCGACCAGGTGGGTCGACTTATGACCTGACCCGCCGACCTGGATTTTTAACCCATCGGGCCAGCCGGTGACCCACCAAAATTCGATCTCAGTCGATCAACTTTCTAACGTTGACCAGAATATTCCGATAGACTCTATTTTGTTTAAAAAAATATTTGTAAATAAAAATAGAAATTAACCTATAAATATATTTGTTTTGATTTATATATATTTTTGTTTCTTTATGTTTCAAGAAGCAGGTTTTTGTTTCTATTTCTTGAAACAGTTTTTCTGTTTTTGTTCTGGAATAGTATTCTGTTTCTGTTTCTGTTTTGGAACAGTTTTTGTTTCTGTTCTTTATGTCAGTAATTTTTTTTTTTTTTTTACATATGTTTTCATTTATTTGTGTTCTATTTATGGTAGTATATGTTTTCTGTTTTTGTTTATGAAAACAAACATGTTTATGTGCTGAAACTTTAAGTAATAAGAAAACACATATTAGGGACAAACTTAACCTTTTTGTGACGAAATTATTTATTTGATAGAATCATTAAATAACCACTTCTGCTGTGATTATGTATTCATTGAGAATCTATTTTTGATTTTGTCTTTCCCTATGTTTGCTATTATGGGTAACTTTAAGATAATATATTGATGACCCTAGTTGAATTAAACTTTGGGATAATTAAATTAATTGTTTCATGATGTCATAAATGATTAGATGTTGGAATTTTAGAGATAAAACTAAGAAAACTAGTGATTCGATTGCCGCCAAAGTAGATCAATCATGAAAATTCAAAGTGATTGAATTAAAAATAACTGTATCAAAACATCATTAAATAAATGACATCATAAAACCTTATTTTAAGGCATTAATGACATTCACATGACTGAGAAGAGTGGGAGTATTCAAAGGTACACACTTCTCTCAATTGTGTTGAATTTAACTGTTAGCCTTAAATATAAATGAAATTTTGTCTCATAATTATTGCAATTAGTTTAGGGTATTAGGTCATGCAATTAGGTTGAACGGGAGTATTCAAAGGTACATGTTTCATCATGGTTGTGATGGCCATAACTATTAACCCTATACATAATTGTGATACCATCAAATTAAAGATAAATTTTTAGGACATTGTGATAAATCATTAGTCCAACAGTTGAGTCAAGATGGGAGTGTCCAAAGGCACACATCTTTGCTTGACTGCTTGGATAGATTTCCAGTCCTAAAGGTGACTTCCAACGCCTGAACCACTAGCATATTACTTTCTTGATCATGAATAATAGATTGTATTGATGTCATAGGGTGCTCTTTCTTGAATTACAATTCTAGCATTATTGAAACTCAAAGCATTATTGATATGTAAGCATGTATTTATTTTTTCTTTCAGAATGACCATCACCTATAGCTATCCCTAATTCCGTCCTCATACTTACTGGCTCAAACTTCTCGGACTGGCACAAAGAGCTGATATACTATTTGACTGCTGTCAATCATGACTATTGTTTGTGCACTAAGAAGCTAACTGATCTCACTGATAGGAGTACTGCATATAAGATTAGTCTTCATAGGAAGTGGACCCGATCAAACCAATTGTGCCTTTTGTTTATCAAGAAAACAATTGGAAAGGTTATTAAAGGATCGATCCCTTACTCTACTGATGCAAAGACATATCTGGTGTCTATTGAAAAGTGGTTCTCTACAGCAGACAAGTCTCTTATAGGCACACTCATGGCCAAATTAGTAAACATGAAATATAATGGCAGCAGTGGCATAACTGATCACATCTGTGAAATGGTAAACTTATTTGCACAACTGGCAAAGATGGACCAAATACTGAATGAAATTTTCCTAGGTGGGTTGATAATTCAATCTCTTCCTTAGAAGTTTGAACCATTCAAGATCCATTACAACACAAATAATGATAAATGGGATCTAAATGAGCTTCAGAGTAAGTCGTTCAAGAGGAACAGAGATTGAAACAGGCAGGAAGACAAATGGCTAACATGGTTTCACATAAATGTAAGAAGAGAAAGAACTTTAAAACTGCACCAAAGAAGCAGACATCCAATCCACCTATTGACAACAAGAAATTTGGCAAAGTAAAATGCTTCTTCTGCAAGGAGGGAAATCTTCATAAGCACTGTCAGAAACGTCAAGCCTAGTTCGAAAAGAAGGGTAATAATTATATCCTAGTTTGTTTTCAAACCAATCTCGTTGACGTTCCTTGTAATACATGGTGGATTGATTCTGGTGCATCTGTGCATATATCGAATTCCATGCAGGAATTCCTTTTAACTTGGAGCCCAAGTCCCAGTGAGAGTATCATCTATATGGGGAATTGGATGGAGTCTGAAGTTTGAGCAATCCGCACTTGCAGACTCATAATGGATACCGGATACCAACTGGACTTATTGGACACTCTCTATGTCCCCTCTATTTCTAGAAATCTCGTTTCTTTATCAAAACTTGATTCTAAGGGTTATGCCTCTATGTTTGGGAATAATGTTTTTAAAGTTTATAAAGATAATAATCTAGTATTTACTGGATATTTATGCGATGATCTTTATAGATTTAATTTGGATTCCAATTTTAAAAATTCTTTGCTTACCCTGCATATAAATGTTGGAACTGAACGTAAATCCAACAATAATGTTTCCTCAACCTTGTGGCATATTTCTAGACTTAGGATGGAGAAGTTACTGAAGGAAGGTGTATTGCTTATTTTTAACTTTACTGACTTTGGTACTTGTATAGATTGAATAAAAGGTAAGAAATCTAGGACAAATAAAGTTACTTCCACAAAGAGTGATGCATTATTTGGATTAATTCATACAGATATTTGTGGACCATTTGACCCCTGCATTACTGGTGAGACGTATATCATCACCTTTATTGATGATTACTCACGGTATTGTTATGTCTACTTGTTAAAGGAAAAGTCTAAAAGCATAAATGTCTTTGAGACATATTGTGCCGAAGTCGAAAAAAAGTTGGATAGAAAGATCAAGACCGTGAGATCTGATAGAGGGGGTGAGTGCGACGGTAGACATACAGACCTAGGGCAAGTTGAGGGACCATTTACACGTTTTCTCAAATCTAAGGGTATCACTCCCCAGTATACACTTCTTGGTACACCTGAACAAAATAGAGTTGTAGAAAGACGTAATCGTACCTATAAGGATATGATTCATACTATGATAAGCAACTCATCTCATCACTGTCTGAGTTTATGTGGGGCGAAGCTTTGAAAATAGCTGAGTATCTCTTGAATCAAGTTCCCAATAAGTTAATTCCTAAAACTCCTTATGAGCTATAGACGGGAAAGATACCCAGTTTGAGATATTTACATGTATGGGGCTATCCAGCTAAAGCCAGATTGTATAATCCACATGAAAGGAAACTCGACTCTAGGGCCATTAGCTACTAATTTATTGGATACTGCCAATGGTCATAGGGATTCAGGTTCTAAGCGCCCAAGCATAGTACTAGGTTTGTGGAAACTTCAACTGCTAGATTCTTAGAGGATGGTGATATCAGTGGGAGTGTCGAACCACATAATGTGGTATTTGAGGAGCTCTGGGTTACACTACTAGCTCCTATACATTATGATGATATTGTTATTCCATAAATTACCATTGGTAATGATCTTGCGGAACAACAAACTATAGAGGATGTACCACTCCATGAGGATGTTGTCACTGAGAACACTATGGATTTACCTCCACCTCAGCTAGAAGTACAGGGTAGACCTCAGAGAGTGAGGAGGTCTGCTATTTCGGATGATTATATAGTATATCTCCAAGAGTCTCAATTTGATATTGGAATCAAGGATGACCCCTTAAATTTTTCATAAGCTATGAATGATAATGATTCTAATAAATGGGTAGATGCCATAAAAGACGAGATGAAATTCATGAGTGACAATAAAGTTTGGGAACTCGTTGAACTACCTTCGGGATTGAAAGCGATTGATTGTAAATGGGTATTTAAGACCAAGCATGACTTGAAGGGTAAAGTTGAACAGCATAATGCCAAATTAGTCGCAAAAGGTCTCACTCAAATGGAAGGCATTGACTACCATGAGACCTTCTCTCCTGTTTCTAAGAAGGACTCATTTAGGATCATTTTAGCATTAGTGGCTCACTATGACCGGAAGCTTCACTAGATGGATGTGAAGACAACATTCTTGAATGGGGATTTAGAGGAAGAAGTCTACATGAATCAACCAGATGGATTTAGTGTACAAGGAAAGAAAATTTTGGTGTGCAAATTAAAGAAATCAATCTATGGACTTAAACAAGCTTCTAGACAGTGGTATTTAAAGTTCAACCACATCATTATGTCTTTCGGATTTGTAGAGAGCACTTTTGACAAGTGTATATATCTGAAAGTCAGTGGGAGCAAGTTTATATTCCTGGTCCTATATGTAGATGATATTTTGCTTACTAGCAATGATCTTGGTTTGTTAAAGGATATGAAAACATTCCTCTCTAAGAACTTTGAAATGACAGACATGGGCTTGGCATCTTTTGTTATCGGTATCGAGATATTTTGAGATAGATCTCGTCAGCTGCTTGGGCTATTACAGAGAGCCTACTTTGATAAAGTCCTTGAGAGATATGATATGAAGACTTGTAGATCTAGTGTTGCTCCCGTGATTAAGGGTGATAAGTTTAGCTTAAGCTAGTGTCCGCAGAATGATCTGGAGTGAGAACTGATGAAAGACATTCCCTATTCTTCAGCCGTGGGAAGTCTTATGTATGCCATGACTTTTACTCATCCAAATATTAGCTTTGTAGTTGGGATGCTAGGTAGATACATCAGTAATCCTGGTATGGATCACTAGGTGGCTGCTAAGAAGGTGATGCGTTATTTACAGGGAACGAAAGACTACATGCTTACTTACAGAGCAACTGATCAGTTGGAAGTGATCGGTTATTCAGACTCTGATTTTTCCAGTTGCCTCGATAGCAGAAAGTCTACATCTGGTTATGTCTTTCTACTTGCTGGTGGGGTAATTTCTTGGAAGTCCAAAAAATAGACTTGTGTCTCCAATTCTAACATGAAAGCGGAGTTCGTGGCATGCTTTGAGGCCACATCAATGGTGATTTGGTTACGGAATTATATCTCTAGGCTTCAGGTTGTCGATTCCATCATAAAGCCGCTAAGACTTTATTGTGACAACGTCGCCGCTGTGTACTACTCCAAGAATGACAAGTATTCTAGCAGAGCTAAGCATATTGGAGTGAAGTACAACTTTGTGAAGGAAGCTATTCAGGAACAGAAGGTGTCTGTATCTCATATAAAGATAAGTCTGATGATTGCAGATCTGTTGACCAAGGCAATGGCGCCTAAGCTCTTTGTAGATCTTGTATCTGATATGGGTCTTATTAGAGTTTGATGTATTGGTCATGTTTTATTATAGACACCCTCTATTATTTATTATGATCATATTTATGGATGTTCCTGATCATTTCTCATTTATATCTTTGTGTATACAATTATTGCGATATGAATGAGATATTATTATTTGGACCGTTTATTAATTGTTTCCCTACTTAAGAACCGGTTTGGGTGGGATTGTTGATACTGTGATTGTGGAAGGGAATGTCTCGACTAATAAATGATTTACAATCATTATAGTTTTTATCAATAGTTTCGTTCATTTAAGGTATTATTGAATGCAACCAAGGATGGGGTGTTTTGTTAAAGTGGCCACATTGAGTTGTTTTCTAAAATTGTTGAAAGCCAAGAATTGTCGTTTAAACAAACAAATCTTTTAACTTGTTTTAAAAAAAATAAAACTTGGGTGGTTGTGAACTGGTCAAATGGTCTAAGTGGGAGACTATAGGATTTATTTCCTAATATATCCCAATTGACCATTGATTGGGTTCCATTATGGAAACCCAATATTTGATTTGATTGCCAATTAGCTTGGATTCCATTAATGATATCCACCATATTAGTTTGGTTGCAAATAGGGAAGATTGCTCTCTAATTGATTGGCCTACCTTAATGGGAGATGGGCATTGTGTTATTAAAGGAGACTATGTCCCCCTTGTAGGGTTACGTACTAATCGCACCCATTAGGGAAGTGTATTGAGAAAATACCAAGGGGAGAAACCTACCTCCAGCAAGAAGAAGAAGGTTTCTCATTCGGGCAAGGACGGCATCAATGGCTGCATCAAGCTCCGCTGGAAACAACATGCCTTTGACAGTAAATGGTATGTCGTTTCCCCTCTTTTAGATTGAAATGGTTCATAGTGTATTAGTAAAATCCTTATTATGATTTAGGAATTATTATGTTTTAAATTCCATCATAATTTAAAACATTGTGAGCAGGTTCAATATTTATTTTGTGGCTCAGTTATATAAAGGAATTTGTACAGTGAGCATAGCAATCTTTTTCGTTAGATGGCTTTTTGGAAATGCTATGGGGTGAGCTGTGATGGTACAAAAACTAAGGTTTATTAGGATATCTGGGTTTTTGTTTTGGAACCTGCGTTTAGTGTTTTGTGTTTTCTCTCTTCCTCTCTCCCTTTCGAGGTGATCCCTGAATGTTATAAACCCACGACCTACATACTCAAGAAAATCTCTCACGCATGTCTTCAAAGGGAAAAATGGAGCTACTAGCCATTGTAACACTCTGTATCCTCTCCCTTTTGGTTACACCCTGCGCTTCTCATCAAACTCAAGTGCCTTCGTCTCTTGAGCAAGGTAAAGATACCTACCTACCTCCTTAATCCTCTCTCTCTCTCTCTCTCTCTCTCTCTCTCTCTCTCTCTCTCTCTTGAATGACATGATTTTCTGTGGACAGTTCATGATCTGGGTATTTCTCTTACCAACTTGCCAAGGAAGCTGAGAACAGTTGAGAAACCGTCCATTGTGAGAATATCATCCTATACTTTGTATATTGTACTAGACTATATTCCTTTCTTCTTATTATCATGTTCTTCATCTCCTCTTTCCTTACCTTCTTCACATATAAATGCAGGTTAAAAGATGCAAGACTGAGGTCCCAAAACCAGAAGAACCAGAAGCTAACAACAAAGATTTTTCGGGTGATCCTCTGTAAACTTTATACTCTCACTCAGAACTCATAACATAGAAAAGAAAGCAGTGAAGCTAGACCAAGCAAAAATATTACTAGTCCAATGTTTCATAAGCCCAGTATTACCACCTCTCTCTTTCTCTCTCTCTCCCTCCTTTTCTTAATGTGACAGAGTTTGATACCCTTGTTGCAGTTGTTGGAGTCTGAGGTAACATTGTGATGAGCTTAATCCAACTATCTTTTCTCTCTCCTTTTCTTTATGTGTGAATATCAGAGAGAGAGAGAGTAGTTGGATTAAGCTCACAATGTCACCTTAGACTCCAACAATATCAAACTTATATGCATATTTTTTTCTTTCCTAATGAGGGTGTCTTGACCTTTGGCCTAACTAATCCTCTGGACACACGTGTAAACCCCATACATATGAGTCAGGTCAATACCAGTTTCTATAAGACCTATAGAAACCGTGGGACTAACCCCAAAGAAGTACTAAGAGGAATTGAACTCAGAACACATGTTAATTGTTTAGGCATGTTCCCTTATCAACTGAGCTACAGTACCCTTAGGGTTACTTATATATTTCATGTGATATTACGAACAGGTATGACACACAGTCAAGTGATGCTAAATGGCAAAGAAGGGACAAGACAGATATGGATGGAGAGGAAGGACATGTGGCAATTTTTCACGATGGATTATAGCCACGTAAGACGTAGACAACCAGTACATAACAAGTCTCTGCCAACTAAACCCTGAAAACTGGAGCCTCTGATTCTGGTAACCCAGCAGCAACCTTTTTTTTGTTTGTGGGAAGTGGGAACTACGTAGCGTAAAAGGAATACGGGAAATGCTGTTCGTAATTAGGGAATTGAGGAAAGTGTCATCTTCCATCCATGTTATGGCCGACATTAGGGACCAAAACCCTAAAAGGCTAAAACGTTTTGTTATAATCAATGTTAAGGACGGCACTACCCACGCATTAATTTTCAAGTTAGTTTGTTTGGTTTTCATTCTTCTTTCCAAAATACAAACCCCAACATCTTGGCCACTGTTCTCTCTCTCTCTCTCTCTCTCTTACTCTCACAGGTTACAAAGTCACAACATCTCCCTCTTGTTTATCAATTGGAACACATCATTCAACATTACCTACTCGTATTAAGTAAACAAAGATTATCCATTCTATAATCTCAACAGCCAAGGTTCTCTTGGATGGTGCATGCCCCAATATTTTGACTGGTCCTTGGCATAGTCATTAGATTCATGTATAATAGTTTCAAACTTTGTTTATGTATATATGAACTTATTAAAATAATATGTTTAGGAGAAAGTTATTTTCTCGAATCACATCATTATGATGTTATAATTAACTCTCCCCGTTGTGCACAAAGGTGATGAGAAATGCCATTGGTAACACTCTAGGAGTGTCATCTGACCATCAAAAGTAGTGGATGAAGAGAATTTTCTCTTTACCATGGATGAAGGAAAATTTGATCTATTTATTTTAATTTTGAATGCAAAGGCATAAAGAATAGCTAGCAACTCTATAAAATGTTAATAAAACATGCATTTTTATACTTTATCTCTTCATCTAAGCGAGAGAAAAAAATGTGTGCATCTCTTGGTGTTTTCAATCCATTCAAAGCATTGAAGGGTTAATTTCTTGCTATGCTCAGGTGAGGAAGAGCTATTATCAAAAGGAAAAACTACACATACGGTTCTAAGATAATCCGTTTCATCCTTATAATATTTTAATTTTAATATGATAATTTCAGATGTAAGAAATACCCAATCCATTTTTTGTTAGTAATTGTATTTTGAGCGCTGTACCATAGGTTGAATATGGGCCGGACCTGGGTTCACCAAATGTTCAAATTTTGGACACCAAGGAATGGTTATCCGTGTTATTCAAAATTTATGCACCAAATAATTTATGAGCTGCGGCCCATTGGAGAGAAGTCCACCTCACATGCATAGCATTAATATTTCTGAAGTCCACAAGCAAGGGGTCGAGAATGCCAGGGCTTCACCAGAACCAAAACCCAACCCAACCCAACTCAATCCCACCACCCTCTCCCTCTCTCAAGGAAAAAAAAAAAAAAAAGCCAAAGCTTCACCACGAAGTCATATATTTTCTATTTTATTCTATAGCTTCTCCACTTTCTTCATCTTTCAAAATTCCATTAGATTTTTATGTTCACCTTTATCCTTCACTTTCTCAAATTCAAAGGAGAATTTAGTTTTTATATGCTCATGATAGGAACCTTTACTACCAACTATCATGTGGCATATAAATTGAACCCAAATTTTGTAAGGAAATTCTTTTGCTGCTACTCGGGTTGCAGCTATTTGGTAATAGTTAAAGGAATAGAATCTTAGGGGTAAGTTTGAAAATACCCACCTAGGATGAATTTTTTCAACCCCTATCCCTAAGATTATTCTATTCCCCTGGCTGGTAAAAAGGGTTGCAACTACTAGATCTCTTACTTACATATCAAGTTTTTTTTTTCCAATCAGAATTAGCCTCCTGATAAAATGGAGCTTTGAAATTTTAGAGCTTTTGGATTTGAAGTATCATAAATATGCACAAAAATAATGGGGAAGTGGGAGGATACTTTAAATTAGACTCTAATATTTGAAACATGACAAATACAGATCATTATCTCATTATCCAACAGTTAGAATAGCCATATATTTCACATGGTAATATTTAAAGTGCAGACAAATTGGAAAAATGTTTTCTTATATGAACGTTGTAGGACATTTTCATATGGATAGCTTTTTAGGATAGGTAAAGTGGTCATTTTCTGATTTTCAAATAAATGGGAACGTATTTAAATACGAAATAGGCTGATCATGTCGTATATCATGGCCTCCTCAATTCTCAACCATACAACACATCATGTATGGGATTTTCCCACCGTCTTTTATCTTCAATGGTCTATTTATTTATTTGTTTGATAAAACTTAAAAAAAAAAAATTAACTTCTTGATATGAAGCATCATCTTAACAAGTGGAGAAGACATATTGGTTAAAAATAATATCTATGATTAAATGATGATATGGAAAAAAATGTCCATAAATTTTGAACCCCAATAAGCATTACCGAAAGATAAAAATTTCACCTCATAATTTTCTCTCACACACACACATTTCATATTTGAAATTTCCAACCACCTTCCTACTTAGACTTGAGTCTTTATCTATTAGTTTTTCTTTTTCTTCTAGTCATTACGACAAAAAGGGGTTTTAGTGAAGAAATTTTTTTGTCCCAAATATCAAAATACCGCCGCTAATATCTTTTGGGGATCGAAGCAATGGGAATGCTAACCACTAAAAGGACTAAATTTTCTCTTTGCATATGAACCCCCAGCATATGTTTACCTTTTTCTGTATACTTGGCCACACGACGTTTTCAATGCAGTTCCTATTCCTAACGATTAGACAACAGAGACGATAAGTGCATTAATATTTTGTGCTTTGTGAATAAAAACTTAATCTAATGAATATGATTAAACCATAGATCTAGAGAGAGAAGGGGGCAATACTGTAGAGCTATTTAGGCACATTTTTAGGGAAACTATGCATTCAATCTATAATTAATCGTACAAGAACATGGAGCCAATTATAGACCAAGAATACAAAAATAATCAACAATCATAACCTTATCTCAACTTAATGGGGTCGGCTACATGGCTTCGAGATAGGAATAGGATTATAAAGAGATAAAATAAGTAGGGTGAAGTGAGGTACAAAATAGGTAAACGTAGAAGTCAAAGCATCATAGGAAAATGCCCTATAAGGGGTTGGCAACTCGGGTCCTTGTCCTCCACAAAACTCTATCCGTGGCCATACTACGATCTAGCCTTACCATATGCATATCTCTTCTTACCACTTCATCAATAGTCATTTTGGGCTTGCCTTTACTGCCCTCTTTTGATTTTATCCAATTGAATCTGATCGCTCTTCCTCACTAGGGCATCCATAGGTCTTCGTTGGACATGACCATACCACCTCAACCGGTTCTCATGGAGCTAGTCTTGGATAGGGGCGACTCCCACATCGCTTCTAATGCGATCATTTTTTACTCTATCTCTCTTGGTCTTGCTGAACAATATCCTCAACATTCTCATCTTCGCTACACTCAGTTTATTCAAATTACTCTTCTTGACTGCCCAATAGTCCGCGCCATAGGTCATAGCTGGTCATATAACTGTCCGATAAAATTTTTCCTTGAGTTTGATAGGCACGCATTTGTCACCTTAAACTCCCGACGCACATCTCCATCTCATCCATCTCACTTTAATTTTGTGGTCAACATCATCCCTTATATCACCCTCTTTGCTAATGATGGATCCCAGGTATTTAAAACAGTCACTCTGAGGTAGTTCTCAATCTCCAAGTTTCACCACTCCATCCCTTCCACTAGTTTGGCTGAAGGGGTACATCATATATTCTGTCTTTGTTCTACTTACCATAAAACCTCTTGACTCTAAACATGTTCTCTATAGTTCCAGTTTAGTATTAATCCTTTCCAGTACTGTTTCATCTATTAGAACAATATCATTAGCGAATAGCATACACCATGGGACTAGTTCTTGGATGTGTTTGGTTAGATCATCCATAATGAATGCAAACAAATAGAGAATTAATGTTGACCCTTGATGTAACCCAATCAAAACCAGGAATTCATTACTTTGTCCCCTCTGTCATTTTGACACTCTTCACCGCTCCCTCATATACGTATTTAATAATATCCATATAGTTATTTACACCACTTCTCTTCTCTAGGACATGCCAAATGAACTCTCTTGATACTCTATCATAGGCTTTCTCTAGGTCAATAAAGACCATATAGAAGTCATTTTTGTGGGCCCTAAATATTTTCATAAGCCTCCGAAGGAGGTAGATAGCTTCAGTAGTGAATCTCCCTGGCATAAAGCAAAATTGATTCACCGTTACCTCAGTTTCCTCTCTTAGGTAGGCTTCAATAACCTTTTCCCATAGTTTCATAGTATGACTCATTAGTTTTATACCTTTATAGTTATTGCAGTTCTGGATATCTCCTTTGTTCTCGTAGATCTATACTACAATGCTTCTCTAATCATCCGGCATTATCTTTGTACTTAAAATCTTATTGAATAACTTAGTTAGTCAAGACACTCCTTGACCTCCTAGACTCTTCCACACTTCAATAGGTATCTTCTATGGTCCTGGAGTTCTACCTACATTCATCTTTCACAGAGCCTCTTGAACCTCAATATCGCTAACTTACATTAGTTGTGCCTGTGATGTGTTGATATGATGTGTAACTTATATGGTCCATCCTATTAGTCAAGGTATCTCCATCAAGTAGGTTGTAAAAATAATCACTCTAACTCCTCATAATGTCTTCATCCCGTACAAGTACTCCACCCTCCTCGGTTTTAATGCATCTTACATGGTCCAGATCCCTACTCATCCTTTCTCTTATCTTCGCTATCTTATATGTCTCTTTCTCCCCTCCCTTAGTATTAAGATTTTTGTAAAGATCCTCATATTTTTTTCCTTGCGCTCCCCACAATCTTCTGAGCCTTTTTTTTGGCTGTGTGATATCTTGCTCTATCCTCAGCTTTGTTAGTCCTTTTGCCATATTTTAAAATAGTCTTTTTAGTCTTAATGGCGGCCTGAACCTTATTGTCCCACCACCAAGTCTCTCTAGGGGCTCGGCATCCCCTTTTGATATCCCTACAACCTCCTTGGCCACCTTCTTTATACAAGTTGTCATCTTATGTCATATCTTATTAGTATCCCCTTCAAGTTCCCACTTGCCCTATCCAACCACTTTGTCGATAAAGGATATTAAAGAAGCTCCTTGTGTACTCCCCAATTTGATCTTGGGACATGTTTGCTTTACCTTCTTGCTTTGCCTCATACTGATTTTCATATCCGGAAACACTAACCGATGTTGAGTCGTTAAGCTCTCTCTAGGACTTTAAAGTAAGGGAGGCCATGCCTTGTTTTAAATTTATTTCCATATTTCACAAAATTGATTGTCAAAATTATGATGTCAGTCGGTCACCTATCAAAAAAATATAAAAGAAGTTCATGCCATTAATTTATGAGTACATAAATAGCTCTAAACAAAATTAACAAGTGGCTTTAATAAAATTTTCAAGATTCCATTGCAAATAAGTACCTATACTTTTTTTTTTTCTAACAACGTGTATTCAAGTCTTTGGCCTGATTAGTTCTGCAGTCCCATACTAACCCCACAATCGCATGGATCGAGTCATACGGGGGTTGAATGAAAACCATTCAACTTTTGCTAAAAGCAGTGAAGAGCAATTTACACCCCGTGTGAATGACCTCAAGATAGTAAGAAGAATCAAACTCAGAGTTACACACTTCTTGAGGCGAAGGTCTCTTGCCAACTCAACTACCTTTAAGGTTAATAAATACAAATATATGTCACTAAATAGCACCATTTTTTTTTACCACAAACCCCAACAATAGAAGAAATGTAATTCCATTTTTACAATAATCAAGATTTAGAAACTTGATGTGACATCAAAGAAAACTGGTTTTGAGTTTGAACAAGTCTGTCCATTCAGGAAATAGGAATCCATCAAATCCATATGAATGTACAATTAGAGCAAATGATGGAAATATCAAATACCAAAAATTTTAGGAAATGTAAATAAAACTCAGCCAAGAAATGTCCAAATTGTTGGGAAACGTGATGGGCCGATATGCTTGCTTTTGCTATGGGTTATTGGATTCTTTGTTAATGAGAAAGCCGATTTGTAAAACTGTAGAGATTGTGATCAAATGTTGATACTTTCCATTGAGGATTAGTTGGCTTATATATAAAAGAATAGATGAAATCTCTCCTTGGTCAAAGCTAATCAACTATACTAGAAAGGAAAGATGACTTACTGTCTTTGAAAATTGCAGATGGAGAGATAAGGTACAATTTATGGGAATGAGTTGGAGAGATAAGATGCGATTGTATGAATCGTCTGATACTCCCCCTCAAGTTAGGGAGTGAATGTCACTGACCAACTTGCTAATTAAGGCCTGAAAGTTGGCTTTGCCCAATGGTTTGGTCATGACATCTGCTAGTTGAAGCTTGGGCGGAACGTATACTGTTTGGAGGCTACCGGACTGGAGTTTGTCCCGAATAAGGTGGCAATCTATCTTAATGTGCTTCTTTCTCTCGTGAAAATCGGGATTAGAAGCGATGTGAAGGGATGCTTGATTGTCAAAGTAAAGAGTAGCAGGGTGAGGTGGTATGCAGCCAAGTAACTTCACAAGAGGCAGATGCCATGGCACGGTATTCTGCTTCGGCGGAAGACCTAGATACCATGTGCTATTTTTTTTTTCCAAGAGACTGGGCTGTCACCAATAAACATACAATAGCCAGTGATGGATAGGCAAGTGGTGGAACACGACCCCCAATCAGCATCACAGTATGCTCGGAGTTGTAAGGCACTTATAGATGTTAATAAGATGTCAGTTCCTGGAGTGGATTTGATGTATCAAACAACTTGAAGTGCAGCTTGCCAATGTGGATCACTAGGAGTGCTCATATATTGGCTCAAGATGTTCACTGCAAATGTGATGTCGGGCCTTATGATGGTAAGATATAAGAGTTGGATGACAAATCTGCGATAGGCAGTGGGATCCGAGAGTAGCACCCCAGTATTAGGGTTGAGCTTGGCATTTGTTTCCATTGAAAAATCAATGGGACGTCCACCCAATAAACCAACATTTGTAATAATGTCTAATGCATACTTCCTTTGAGATATATGGATACCTACTTTGGCCTAAACCACTTCAATGCCGATGAAGTATTTTAAGGGTCCCAAATCTTTAATTTGAAATTAGGAGTGTAGATATCACTTTAAGATGTTGATTGTAGTGAGGTTATCACCTGTGATGATGATATCGTCAACATAAACAAGGACTGCTTTGAATGAGGACGGGTGACAGGATGTGAATAAGGAATAATCACTTTTGATTGAGAAAAGCCAGCAACAATAAGAGTAGTTGAGAGTTTAGAAAACCAATTTCTGGAGGCTTGTTTTAATTCGTATAGAGACTTGTGGAAGCGACAGACTTTATGCTCCCCTTGTTAAGAAAAATCAGGTGGAATTTGCATGTATACCACTTTGTTTAAGTCTTCATATAAAAAAGCATTGTTTACATCCATTTGGTGTAATGACTAATCACAGATGGAAGCAATTGCTAGAAGGCATTGAATGGTGATAAGCTCAGCAACTAGTACGAAGGTTTCATTATAGTCGATACCTTCTGTTTGAGTGAACCCCTTGGCGACGAGACATACTTTGTATTGTTCAATTGAGCCATCTAATTTTCTTTTGATTTTATAAACCCATTTGTAACCAATGGGAATTTTCCCAGGAGGTAAAGTTGTAATAGACCATGTGTTGTTGAGCTCTAATGCTTTAATCTCGGCAGCCATGGCATCTTTCCATTTGGTTTCCTTGTTGGCCCTGGTGAAGGTAGTGGGGTTTTGATGAGTACATTTATGTGTGAAATATAGTATAGTAAAACATGCATTTTACATATTTAGAATGGAGCTACCTTGGGTTTTACTCTCTTTTTAGAGGTTTTATAATTTCAAGGCCTTAAAGACTATCAGGCGCTATATACCCAATTTTACACATAAAGAGGTCCTATTTCATGGTTGCGAAAGGGACAAAATTCTAAGCAAGATGGACGTGTTTAATTGCAAGTATACATTCGTTTGGTCAACCGTATAAGTAATTATTCTTTTCAGGCCAAAAAAAGAATAATGGATCAGAACTGAACCGAGATGCAGAGTCAGCCCATCTGCAGTTGTCCCAAGGGTATAAGAAATATTTTAAATACCAACAAGGATCGATGGATCACATCCTTAAGTGATTGAAGATTCATTTTTTATAACAACAACTACCTAGCGTAGTTGGTGAGTTGTGGTGTACAAAATCCCTTACTTATTAGGAGGTCTCAAGTTCGAACCTCTTAATTGACATTTTGTTGAGGTTTTTTTAGAAGATTTTCTCCCTCCTACTCATCACTTAAAAGAGGTCGGCCAAGATGGTTGTATGCGAGTTTTTTGAAGAGAGAGAAAATAAAGAGAAAAAATAAGAAAGAAGAAAAGAAAAAAAAAAAGACAAAGGGCATGGATGAAATTTCCCATTAAAATAGAATATTGTTCAAATCTAAGCAAGAAAAATCGGCCAAAGAGGGTTTCTTGTGCAAGAAGAGAGAGAAAATTAGAAAAATGGAGAAAAAATAGAAAAAAAAGGCAAGAAAAATCGTGGGAGATCTCTCTCCACATGTTTTCTCTCTTCTCTCTCCTCCACTTCATCAACAAGATAAAAAAATCTTTTTTTTAGAAGCTAAAATCGTTAGCTTCTCTCCTCCATTCTCTATATAATAGAATTAACACAAGGAGAGGAGGCACTTCATTCTTCTTCTAGGGTTTTTTCGTAGTTGCTCTATCTCTTTCTCTAGCTCTAGTTCTAGGTTTATGCTTTAAACACTTTTGTAAGGTCTTTTTATTCAATTAAGGCAAGCACTTTTGTTTTTGATTCAGTATTTTATTTTTATTGTTTAAATAATTGAAGTTGTAATTTTCAAGTTCTAGTTCTAGGCTTAGTTCTAGGCGACAAGAATAAGCTATAAAGCATGTCTTTCAATTTCAATTTTTTTCTTCAGATTTGTTTTCTCTAGTACTAGAAATTTAGATTTGGTTTATTCCAGATCTGGCTTTTAGTACTGGTAGTATCTTAAATCGATCAAGTTTTCAGTTCAAGGGTTGAAATTCAAGTAAATAGGCTCCTTCAGTATTCTTCTTTCCTCTCTTTCATTCCCTCTTATGACTACCCTTTCTTTCTTAATTTAAGATTTTAATTTCAGTCGTTATATTATTGCTATCCCTTTTCCCCAAGGTTCATGACTAGTGTATGTGTTGGCTTTACCCCTCCTAGTCATAGAACCATCATTTTATTATTTTTATTTTAATTGTCTCCCTTTCCCTAAAGCCAAGTAGAGTAACCCTTGTAAGAGTGACTCTCTGGTCAAGTAGGGAAGTTCATATTATGATGCATCCCTCGGGCTAAGTCGAGAAACCTACTTGTGAGTCTCTCTCTAGCTTTATCCCCTTTCTTTTATTTTATTTTTATATTTCAGCATTTTTTTCCTTCATTACTTTTTAATTGCGAGGGGTGTTTATTTTCAGCTATTTATTTATTTAATTTTAATTGCGTAGCTTGCATGTTTAAATTCTTAGATGACGAATGGTTAGGACGTTATTTTAGATATATATGTTTAAGACGGTAATTAGAATTAAATCACAATCATTAATTGGTTCACTTTCGAATTATTAAAAGAAGCAAAAAAATAAAGTGGCTGCTCTTCCTGTGTTCAACCCGTAGCTACACTGATTCGTATGCTTGCGGTTACATTTTAAAATCTCAAACAGCTCCTGATCATGTGTTAGAGCAGATAAAAAAAACACAATGGGTAGAACTAAAGCAATGCCAAGACAAATAATGAGTGAGGGGATATGGCGAACCTGAGGAAACAGTCATGCCGGTTGGTTTAGAAGAAGGTTGGAGCACATGATTGCAGGAGTAATCACATAACTTCAGTGATGGTTGGTGAGTTCGGGTGGATTGGTGTGGCTATTGAGGGGGTGCAGCGGAGGTGGGTATTGGTTCGGTATCAAGATTGGAAATTTGTAGTTCAGTTTGAGGGTCATTTGGTGGTGGATCGATGGTGGATGATGGAATGGAGGGTGTAGGCATTTCGGTAGTATGTTTCGGTATTGAGATGGGTAGTACCAACTGGGAGTGTTCTGGCAATGAGTTGGGGGAATCGATATAAGGAAATACAGTTTCATGGAATACAACATCCCGACTATGTAGGTATTTTTGATTTTTGAGATCATATAGATGGTATCCCTTTTGCCCTTTTGGGTATTCAAGGAAAATGCAGTGGATGGCTCGAGGACCAAACTTGTTATGATGAAGATGACCACCAGAAGCATAACATAGACATCCAAATACCCAGACATGGTTACTATCAGGTTATTTTTGTAGCAACATTTCATAAGGGGTTCGGCCAACAAGGATTGGGGTGGATAATTTGTTTATTAGATAGGTTTCTGTGAGGAAACAATTACCCCAAAATTGAGGAGACAAGTGGGCATGAAATCATAGAGCACGGGCCACATTAAGAAGATGGTCGTGTTTGCGTTCAACCACTCCATTTTGTTGGGGTGTGGCAACCATGATGTGCTGATGAGAAACACTATAAGATTTGAAAAAAGATTGCATGGGCCCTGAAAAAAATTCCAAGCCATTATCGGTTTGTAGGACTTTAATGGTGCGGTTGTATTGAGTGGCTACGTGTGGCCAAACATTGCAAAGGACAACATAGGTTTCACTTTTGAACTTCATGAGAAAAATCCAAAACAACGAGAATAATCGTCGACAATGGTTAAAAAATAACGGGCACCTGTTAAGGTAGGAGTGTATGGTCCCCAAATGTCACAATGTATTATTTCAAAAGGAGCAATAGTTGTTATTGTACTTGTAGGAAAAGATAACCTGCGTTGTTTGACAAGAGGATAGATTTGACAAGTGGAAGATTGGGATGTGAAAGAAAATGATAATGTATTCCTTAATGCCGATATGGTAGAAGAGGATGGGTGACCTAGCCTTCGGTGCCATAGCTCGAAAGTGGGTGGTGAAGTAGCCAAGGTTGTGGGTGTTGGTTCTATATGAAGGTAATAAAGACCGCCACGCTCATGAGAAGAAAAAAAAGTTACAAAAGCATTAAGGGTATTAGTAAGTTGGTGAATGGATAGTAAATTATGCTTAAAAGAGGAAGCATATAAGACGTTGGAGAGTGTAATGGTGGATATGAGTTGGATGGAACCAGCCTTGGTGATGAAAACGGTCCGACCATCGGGAACACCAATAGAAGTAGAGGAGGGAGTGTGGGTGTTGTGAAGCAAGTGAGGAAGGTATGTAACATGATCAGTCACCCTTATATCAAGAATCCAAATGGAAGAACCATGAACAATAGAGGTGAGACATAGAGATCTATCTGTAAGATATGCAGTGGGTTGCACGGTTGCCTCATTAGGTAAGCGAAGAAGTTGCTGATATTGATCAGTGGTGAAGGAGTTCATTGTTGAAGAAGAAAGAGCCGAAGTCGTGACAGGAGTGGCCAGGTTATTGTCTCAGGATTGGGAGTGTTTTGAGATCCGATAATGAGGAAGATACCAATGAAGTTAGTAACAGACATCATGAGTGTGTCCCATGATGTTGCAGTGAGAGCAACACTCTTTTGAACGTGGATGCTGATCATTTGATCTTGGCCTAGTAGCAGAATTGATAGAGCCGGCATGTATGTCTCCTTCGGATGGAGGTACAAGTAAGGCAGAACTTTCATTTGTGGTTGGTTGTTGCAGAAGGCGTTGAGACTCATCCTGGAGGATGAGAGAGTAGGCATGGCCTAGACTCAATAAGGGATCTTGAAGAAGAATCTGATTGCGTATTGGGCATTAACATCATTCAAATCCATTAAGAATGATATCAATTGTCGATTCTAGTAATGGGTTGAAAAAGTTCGATATTTGCCACAAGTGCAAGAAAGGATAGGATTGCAGGTGGCGAGTTCATCCCAGTAGCTCTTCAAGGCATTGTAATATGTGGCAATAGAATCATTGTGTTGTTGCAATGTAGCAACGGTCCTTTCCAGCAAGAAGATTCGCAGACCGTTGGAAGGGGATAAATGATCATGGAGATCCTTCCATACGGCAGTAGCCAATTCAGCATATAGAATAGAGGCAGCAAGGTCATAGTGCATGGACTTAAGTAGTAGCCATGACAAAACCATATTGTTCACATGGTTCCATACAACATATGTTGGGTCGGTGGTGTCAGGTTTGGTTAGCGTGTTGTCATCCACAAAACCCAATTTGTTTTTAACAGAGAAAGCCATGGTCATGGTGCGGCGCCAAGTTGTATAGTTGTTGCTGGTCAGAGGGTGACTAGCAAGATTCATCCCTGGGTTGTCTGAGTTTATGACACCATCGATAATACTGTGTAGAGGCAGTGAAAGCCATCGTGGGATAATGAAGGTGGGAGGGAAATTTTTTAAAAAAATGATATGCACTGATACCATGTAAAGTTGTGGAGATTGTGATCAAATGTGGATACTTTCTATTGAGAATTAGTTGATTTATATACAAAAGAATAGATGAAATCTCTCCTTGGTCAAAGCTAATCAACTATACTAGAAAGAAAATATGGTTTACTGTCTTCCTAAATTACAGAAACAGATATGGGAATGAGATGGAGAGATGAGGTACAATTTAAAGGAATGAGTTGGAGTGATAAGATGCAATTGTATGACACGTCTGATACAATTTGCTGCCAATTCCCTCCTTGAAAGCTCAAAATTACCTCTACCATAGGAAACACCTTCCCCACGTCTCGTCTTTCCCTAAAAATCCACTCCTCGCAACTCTCCTCGAGCTTGACTCACATATCTGAACTCCATAAACCCAGTTTGCTTCAACATCCATGCAACCTGAAGGACCCTCCACCTTTGCTCTGATGCTGCCCCTTGCAACCCTGCCCTTATCGTGCACCTACACCCCCTCTGACCACTGTCACCTGCACATCTCTGCTTATGAATCCACCACCACCAAGTCGTCCGCCGGATCCAACACCTCCATTACAACCTTGAAAGCCAAAACCACCATGAGCCCCCCACTCCTATCTTCATGATTCCCCACCTGAAGCACTCCCTTGTAAATCCCTCTTTGAAACCACCAATCACCTCCTCGCTACCCTTGGTAATCCAACCATTTTCTCTGTTGCAACCCTAAAGCCCACTCCCCTCAAAGCCTCAACCATTTTTCTTTGCCTAAAATCCTACACCCGATTGCACATTTTTTTCTGCAATCCATAACCCTTTATATGCCTCTTGTCCCCTCTTACCCTAACCCATCCATACATCTCTATACTCTCACTGTGATATGTTGATCTCAACTTTATTCATATGAAACCAAGCCATGGTTTCAAATCGGTGAAATCAGATCAGGAATCGGCCAATTCACCTCGGAATCAATAAGGTCTAATACTGATTTCTGTTACTTCAAATCGGGATAATCACACCAAGATTCCCTTGAATTGATAGATTTTCAGATCAATTGGCTGATTTTAAGATTCTTGAGATCGATTTCGAGCCAATCTGAATAAAAATGGCAGGGACCGATTCCTGTTTCTGAAACCCTGAACCTAGCAGAAAACCTCATCCTCTGCTTACCCGGCTAAATAGGATGCTCATGGTATTGGTCATTCTACTGAAGTGGGTTTTTCACCAAAATTTTATTTCTTTTCAATGAATGAAAATTTTATTGAAGATAGAAAAGCAAAAAAACGAGACATCAAACAAAGCCTACATATCTAACCAAGGGAACAATCTCTGACAAAAACAAACTTAGCCCAAAAGGATAAGGCCAGACTGAAACCCGGGGGGAAGGGGAAATTCTGTTGAGGTGGGCTTGAAAATTTTAATATGTTATGGCCATCCATGAGGTGCCTTATTTGTTCAATTGTCAATTCAAATTGTCTGTAGCGAGTGATGAGGTGCAATGAGTATTCAACGGTTGAGAGGGTTCGATTATACATCCTAACTGTTTGATGTTCACTATACCTCACTGCCTCACCGTCTCACCGTCTCATTATAGACGATTTTGACACATATGCACCAACCCTCCACATAGACCATCAACACAAGATTCGCTGGATGGGCAGAGAAAACATCTTCCCTTGAACAACTTGAAAAGGGTTCACATACAAGGACACAAAACAAGTCAGGATCAATCTTATCTTTAAACTACCCAAACCAGATGACCCAGCAAATTAAAGGGGTCAGAGATGTACCAATTGGTCTATTAACTCTGACCCCAAGATAACTACAACTCCTAAAACTTCACAAGGTTTTTGGTTCATGCCGTTTTGAAGAGGTCACCCCACAGGGAAATGGTGGAACACTATTTGTAGAATTTGGAAGAATGGACTTGATGGGACCCATTAAACACTAAAAGACATGATCAAGTGGGCTGCCACCATCGATCATGATCTGGTTCATTCTTGGATAACAAGATAATGTGTCCTTGTGATTAAGAGACAAAAGGCAGTTAATTAACTGACCACGCGTACTATGATAAGTAAACAAAACATGTAGTAGCTAGCTAATAATAATGCATAACGTGGTGGTGAAATGAGGGTGACATGTTCACATGGGTGTCCTTATATGACCTCCTAAATGGGTAATGGACTAATTGGTTGTTGAGGTTAGAACGTATGGTTTTCTGATATTAAAATATCTTTTGGATATGACAAAGGGGACATCTGGGGTCCCTCCATTTTCACATCAAAATCAAAGCTTCCAACTTCGTATGGCTTCCATTACCTGCATTTTTTTTTTTTTTTTTTTTTTTTTTTTTT
>NC_056561.1:20860517-20895364 GCF_013358625.1 Macadamia integrifolia | reverse complement strand
ATGATTGATTTTTGTGCAATTATATAGATAAATGATTTTTTTTAAATAAATTAATAAAATTAAAAAAATTAAATTACTGAAAAATAAGGTAAAAAAAAAAAAAAAAAGAGAAAATGGTTTCCGTGGGACAGTGTGGGGGTTGCGCTAGGCACTGGGTGGCTAAATGACCTACCTCCCAAAAAAATATGTGATAATGACCCTATCTGATGCTTTTATGTGATTTTCTATGGGCTTCTGTGTACGAGTAAGAGCCACGTTACACCTTGAATTTTATCCTTCTTATCCTTCACTCTCTCGAGGAACAAGTAAAATAGGATTTGATCTTAACACGTGACTATAGTTATTCAAAGCCTTTATCAGAAAAATAATCACTTACGTGAATATAAAAATGTTTCAATGTGAACGGCCCAAAAAACCCATGGCCAATGGTGAGAAGCCATTTTCATACGACACTTTCTAAAACAATTAAGAAATTTGATAGCGATGATAAAACATCTTCCAATAGGACCAAGCCATTGAATATCTTCTCTCTCTCTCTCTCTCTCTCTCTCTCTCTCTTAGAGGTTATTAAATATTAAAAGTACTATATCGTCCATTGTATTAGAAAAATAAAAAATAAAAAATAAAATAAAAAAGGATTTTATTGTAAGATTTCCAATAAGGTGGATTAACATAGTCAAAGATTTGTTTCTAAAATCGATTTAGTAGTGTTGATTACAAATGGAGTAAGCAGAAAGAATCTAATATTATTAGTAAGTGATCTCTATGAAGATATTGGATTCTATTAGCACACCTTAATGGTATGAAATATTTATTATTATGTGTGGACCTAAGGTATTATTTCCTTAATGAGGAGGAAACCCTAATTTTATTACAGGGTTGATCCCTACCCTTACCCCTATATATAGTTATCACTGACCCATTAAGTGAGGTGAATGATCCAAATGAGAAAAGGAAAAGAGGGTAGACCAGACCAACATTGATCGTGTTGTACAAGGAGCATACGAGAAGACTTTGAGGAGTTATTATTCTTCAACCATGGATTCAGGTATGCCTAAAACGTGTCTTTGTAGTGTTTATCGTGCATGCTTATCGATCTTCATGAATCGTTCTGTATTTATTTTTCATCAATGGTATCAGAGCCTCGTTCATGAAAATCGATAGGCTATATAAATATATATTATTTTTTGTATTATTATTGTGTTGATTTAGATGATCAGACAAATAAATAAATATATGCTACAGCCATGGATGAATCCAAAAGTCATGGATTCACGTTTGCCAGGGGTCTAGATGCCACTGGCTACCGAGATCAGCTGTACCATCAATAATAAAAATCAATTTCTTCTCCTCGAGTCATTTTGGGAAGAAAGGGGAAAATAATATATATTAATGTACTGTCAGTAACAGTAAGAGAAACCCTTACTCTTCTCCACGTTTTGTTTTGAAGAAAAGAGAAAAATAATATATTATATATTATTACTAAAAGACAAAATTTACAAAGTTAAAATAAGAAAAAAAGTTTTACTTTTTACTGATTGTTTCTCTTTTGAGAAATCGTACAAAAATTTTATATCTTTTTATTAAATAAAGTAAATAAAAAAATAAAAAGGTATCATGAGTTTAATTAGTTGACTCATAACAGAACCATAAAGCATAATTATTTATAGATTTACTTTTCGTGACATTTGGTTTAGTCACTAGCACATTATATATATAATTTTGTTATTTCATATTAATTCTTGTGCTATTCGATTTAGTCATTATAGGGAATTATTATGCAACCCATGATGTTGTTCTGATCTATCATAATAGGAATACTTATGATTTTATATATTAAAATTTTATGTGCTTTTGTTTTTCATATTATTATTATTCAGTAATTTTTTGATGAGAAATTATTAAAAATATAATAGGCATATAGTGGCAATCTAGGTCTACAGAGTTTTTATAATTTTAGAGATTAGACTTCCACTTAGTGGGTTAATTCCTGAAGATACGGAATCACTATAAACCATCAGGATGGATTGCAGTCAAGAAATCCATATGACGAACGATATGCTTTTGCCACCACAAGTGAGTCTTCGTTTGGTTGATTTTGCTTGATGGTGTGAGGGTGACGTTTTTAAGCTTCACTATTTTGGAGGTTCTTGTCTTGCCACTACAGGTGACAGAATCTACAATATGGTATTGTTTTTAATATCTCCCCTTACATGTGAAAGATTCCACTATATGTTGGGCGATCTTGCCACCACAGGTGTGACCCCATTGATGCCGGATCTTTTTTCAGTTTGTGTTTTTTTTTTCATACAGTTGTTAAAATTGGTACTGAGATAAATCTGATTAATAAGCCCTAATTAGTCAGTTTTCATTATATTATTGAGATGTTGATATGCTTTTGATTATTGCATATTGTATGTTTTGGTAAAATTTTGGTAATTATTATTGCCAGCTATAACTTCCCAATTGTCTTCCATCAAAGTTCTGAATGGTTCCAATTTTAAGGAGTGGATAGACTCTCTTACTGTCTCTTGCAATCATGAGACTCGATTATGCCCTAAGAACTGATAAGCCTCCTAAGCCCACAACTGAGAGTGATACTACTACAAAAGCACTTTATGAAAAGTGGAAGGAGTCCAACAGATTGCGCCTGATTGTTATGAAACATACTATGGACAAGACCATTAAGAAGAGTGCCTTCGAAATAAAATGCTAAGGATTTCCTTGCAGCCGTTAATACAAAGTTTACTAAATTTGATAAGGTTGAGAAGGGAACATATTTAGAGTGGTTTTCATCCACTCGATATGATGGCATAAGTGGAGTACGTGATCACATTATGAAAATGGCCAATTATGCTGCCACGTTGGGTAAGATGGAAGTGAAGATATCTGATTCTTTTCTTGTGTTGTAAATAATGCAATCGCTTCCATCATCGTTTGATACTCTTAAGACTTCATATAATGCACAAAAATTGGGGTGGAATCTTGAGAACATGACTTCCATATTGGTACAGGAAGAGGAAAGAAAGAAGGAAAAATTTAATTCATCTTATTTTGTTTCCAATAATGGGGGTAAGAAGAAATTCAAGAAAAATTGGAAAGGCAACAATCAAGAAAAATCAAGAAAAATAGAATAGAAAAACGATTAGCATCTGAAACCAAAGATTAAAGCTTTTAAGGGAAAGTGCTTCTTCTGTAAAAAGGATGGACATAGGAAGACAGATTGCTATGGCTATAAGAAATTGCTTGAAAAGAAAGGTACATCTTTAGCTCTAGTGTGTCTTGAATCAAATCTTGTAGATGTTTCCCCTAATTCGTGGTGGATTGATATTGGAGCAACTATTCACATCACTAAATGTTTGCAGGAATTAAGAAGCAGGAGGAAACCAAGTGAGGGAGAGATGATGATCTGCATGGGGAATGGAGAGAAGACCAAAGTTGAATTCATAGGAGTAGTTAGATTACTTTTATTTACTAGTTTTATTTTGGATTTGAATGATGTGGTTTATGTACCGTCGTTTAGACGAAAACTTGATTCGGTATCTAAACTTAACAGTTGTGGTTACACTTTTAATATTGGCAATGAAAAAATTACTCTCTATTCTGGTTCTCTTATGGTTGGATCTGCCTTGTTATGTGATGATCTTTATAAAGTTGATTTGGATATTAGTTTTTCCAAATATGCCAACACTTCTTCTGTTGTAAATTATGTGGTTACAAATCTTAAACGTGCTAGATTGGATGAAAATTCTTCTATGTTGTAGCATAAACGTTTAGAACATATTTCTAAACAGAGGATAGAACGATTGATTAAAAATGATACACTTCCTCAATGTGATTTTTCAGATTTTGGAATTTGTATTGATTGCATTAAGGAAAAACACACTAGAGCTAAAAAGAAAGGTACAACCAAGAAGGATGAAGCATTGGAGCTGATTCATACTGATATTTGTGGTCCATTCACTCCTACTACCATGGGTGGATACAGATATTTTATTACTTTTATAGATTATTTTTTTCGTTTTGGTTTTATTTACCTTATTCAAGAAAAATTTAAATCTTTAGATGCTTTCAAAGTTTTTAAAGCAAAGGTAGAACTTAAAAGGGAAAAGAAGATAAAAAGTATGAGATCTGATCGAGGTGGAGAGTTGTATGGTAAATATGATGAAACTGGGCGTAACCCTGAACCGTTTGCCAGATTCTTACAAGAATGTGGTATTGATGCTCAGTACACTATGCTTGGTTCACCTGAGTAGAATGGGGTGGTTGAAAGGTGAAACCGTACCCTTATGGATATGGTGAGAAGCATGATAAGTAATTCAACTTTACCTGATTTCTTAAAGTGTCTAGCAAGTCTATTCCCAGAACTCCCTATGAATTGTGGACTGGTAAGAAGCCAAATTTATCTCATTTTCATATATGGGGATGTGCAGAGGTGAGACCTTACAATCCTCAGATGAGGGAGCTTGATCCAAGGACCATGAGTGGTCATTTTATCAGTTATTCTGAAAGATCAAGAGAATATAGATTCTATTATCCTACACATTCTACTAGAGTAGTGGAATCAAATTGGGCAGTTTTCTTTGAGGATGATTTAGACATTCACTCTGATCGACCACGTAACTTGGTTTTTGAGGAGGAACGTGTTCTTGTACCTATGCCTGTGACGCTGCCGTCTACTGTATTACAGCCTCACATTGAACAAGAGAATGTCTCCACTCAAGAACCTATGCAACCTATAGTGGCTGAGCATGCACTCCCTGTTGTTGATGAGATTCAGGACCATATTGCTGCTAATGTTCCCTTGAGGAAATCAGAGAGAACTCGTTGGCCTGCCATATCTGGTGACTATGTTGTTTATTTACAAGAACATGAATTTGATATTACTTTGGATTCAGAACCAATCAGTTTTGACCAGGCTACCAATGATCCCAATTCATCAATGTGGATGGTTGCCATGCAAGATGAATTGAATTCTATGTTTGTTAATGATGTTTGGGATTTGGTTGAATTACCAAAAGGATGTAGATCGATTGGCTGTAAATGGATTTTTAAGACCAAATAGAACTCTAAAGGTGAAATTGAGCATTACAAGGCCAGACTTGTAGCAAAAGGATTCATCCAGAGAGAGGGTATAGATTATAAGAAAACATTCTCACCAGTCTCAAAAAAAGATTCTTTCAGAATCATCATGGCTTTAGTAACACATTTTAATTTGGAACTTCATCAAATGGATGTTAAAACAACTTTCCTAAATGGAGATCTTGAAGAGGAAGTTTACATGCAACAACTCCTTGGTTTCAGGCAAACTGATAATGAGCACCTTGTGTGTAAACTCAAGAAATCTATTTATGGTTTGAAACAGGCATCTAGATAGTGGTATCTTAAGTTCGATGAAGTTGTCACTTCTTGTGGTTTCAAAGAAAATCTTGTGGACCATTGTATTTATTTGAAGATCAGTGGGAGTAAGTTCATTTTCCTTGTACTTTATATTGATGATATTCTTCTTACTAGCAATAATGTTGATCTTTTGTATGAGACAAAACGATTATTGTCAAGTCACTTTGATATAAAGGATCTAGGTGAGGCCTGTTATGTTTTGGGCATTGAGATTCATCATGATAGGTCTTGTGGCATTTTTGGTTTGTCTCAAAAAGGTTACATTGAGAGGGTATTAAAAAGGTTTAATATGTTCGCATGTTCCCCTAGTAAGGCTCCAGTTGTAAAAGTGGATAAATTTGGCAAGTCTCAATGTCCACAGACAGAATTGGAGCACAATCAGATGAAGAACATACCTTATGCATCTGCTGTTGGTAGTTAGATGTATGCTCAAGTTTGTACACGACCTGACATTGCCTATGCTATTAGTGTACTTGGGAGACATTTGAGCAAACCCTGGTGAAGCGCATTGGGTAGCTGCTAAGAAAGTCATGAGATATTTGCAGGGCACTAAGGATTTTATGCTTACTTATAGAAAAATCGATTCACTTAATGTAGTTGGTTACACTGACGCAGATTTTTTTGGATGTCTGGATGACCTCAAGTCTGCTTCTGGATATGTTTCTGTGATGGGAGGTGGGGTTATATCTTGGAAGAGTGTCAAGCAAACACTCACTGCATCTTCTACTATGCAGGCAGAGTATGTGGTGTGTTATGAAGCCACTGTTCAAGCTTTATGGTTAAGGAATTTTATCTCAGGGCTACAGATTGTTAACTCTATATCTAAACCATTGAGGATGTTCTGTGACAACTCCGCTGCGGTTCATTTCTCTCATAACAGTAAAAGTACTTCAGGCTCTAAACATTAAGTATTGTTTAGTCAGAGAGAAAGTTCAAGAGTCACACATTACAATGGAACAGATTGCTACAGAAAATATGATTGCAGATCCTCTTACTAAGGGCTTGACTCCAAAAGTCTTTCAAGAGCATGTCACTAATATGGGACTTGTTAGTTCTTTTGATGCATTTTATTAGTGGGCGTTTTGCTCAATATGTTCGCATTTGACTTTCAGTTTTATTTTATATATATATATATATATGTATTTTTATTATGGCCATTTGTTTATGTGTATACACCTATTTATTTGTCTCCTACAGAAAGTTGAGGTTATATGTGTTGTATTTACCTTATTTGGCATCTGAAGTTCCAGCCAATACACACACATTCTGTCACTAGCAAAGACTCATTTGATTGAAGTCTAGTGCTACTGTTTTGGGACATCCGGACCCAGTCCCAATGAGCTTCTTTGATTGAAGCTTGAGAATTTGGGAGACACTTGTAGTTAATGAGACCTTCGGTATCTGTCTCATAGGGCTCATTTGGTTTTTGAGTCAGGACCAATTTGGAAATAGACATGATGATCACTATTACATGTTATTTTTATACCACACTTTCATACTGTTCATCCCAAATTGGTGATGTTATGAGCACTTTGATGTGTTTGGTCTCATATCGCTTTAGATGTGATGATCAATATGATTGAGTGTTTGTAATTCTCATTAGGACCAAAGCATTTGATTTAAGGTGCATTCCATTCAACACTGTTTTGTTTGTGGTCAAATTCAGTTTATCTAAACTGGAGAGTCGTTTTAAATAAATTTTAAAATCTAAAACTTGTGACATATGCTGCCCAAGTGGGAGATTGTAAGATTTCCAATAAGGTGGACTAGCATAGTCAAAGATTTGTTTCTAAAACCGGTTTAGTAGTGTTGACTACAAATGGAGTAAGCAGAAAGAATCCAATATTATTGGTAAGTAATCTTTATGGAGATATTGGATTCTATTAGCACACCTTAATGGTATGAAATATTTATTGCTATATGTAGACCTAAGGTATTGTTTCCTTAATGAGGAGGAAACCCTAATTTTATTGTATGGTTGGTCCCTACCCTCACCCCTATATATAGTTATCACTAACCCATTAAGTGAGGTGAATGATCCAAAAGAGAGAAGGGAAAGAGGGTCGACCAAACCAACATTGATCATGTTGTACGAGGAGCATACGAGAAGACTTTGACGAGTTATTATTCTTCAGCCATGGATTCAGGTATGCCTAAAACGTGTCTTTGTAGTGTTTATCGTGCATGCTTATCGATCTTCATGAATCATTCCTTATTTATTTTTCATCATTTATTACTAAATAAAATAGAAATAAATAAAAATGATTTGATGGTACACAAGAACAGAGAAGCTGTCACAAGCAGGAGGGGACAAAAGTCCCATACTATCTTAGATTTTCCTATTTCCTAGTTCGTACTAACTAAACTAGTTGGCCTGAAGGATGGAACATTCTCAATTAATTTAAAGGAATCATCAAGTTCAATTACTTTTAAGTATTCTCCACCAACCCAACCTATCACCGCTTCTTAAAAAAAAAGTGCTTAGATGCTATAGAATATGATATATAATTTGATTAAGCAATCACTGCACATGATTTTATTAGAATTGTAACCATTAAATACGAGTTTTATTTTATATTTAAATTATTTTTTTATGCATGATTACTAACTGGTTATGGTTGTCCGCAGATATTCATCTAAATTTGCTCTTGACTAGAGATAGGATTGGCATTCTATTTATATGGTAGTCATACTATGTATTCTTTGGAATAATGATCTCAAGTATGAATATGCACAATGTGCATGTATTGAACATGATCACTTGAGAGTCTTGCATGTGTCACTGGTAGTTAATGAGTAGCAAGATTCTTGTTATTAGAATTCGATTGGTCCCTTGAATTGAGAGGTTTTTGTCATTGTGGTTATAAATCATGGATTTTGGCACTAATTGTTGACGTCTCTATGACTATACATCAGTGTCATGGATTTATAGTGTTTAGTCATGAACAAGAGAGAGGCTTAACAGAAAATCCATTACCCTATTGGAAAATATTGATGAGAGAGAATGTTTGTGTATGATTTGACAAAATTCTAAATCCAATAATGATTTTGTAAAGTGTTTACAATTTTTTTTTTTTTGCAACTAATATTATTTATTAATGATGTTATTTTATTCAATGTTTTGACCAACCACTGGCACAAAATCTTTGTACAAGCATGTTCAAATGACTGGGATTTGAAAGTAATAAATTTACATATCTTATAGTCACTATGTATTATTATTTAGCGGAGAGACTAATTTGCAACTAATTGGATTAAATTTTGAATCGACTACTTTGAGGAATTAATGGTATTAACTTGTCTAATATATATCTTAATACTATTATAAATTAGATTAATAGATATTATAAGATAATTATATTAGGTAAGCTACATTGGGACTAGGAATCCCAATTATATAAAAATTATGAAGCACACTCAAAGTGGGCAACCTAATTTACAAAAGCAAGGGAGGAGAGAGGGAGGCCATGATATTGGCCTCTTCCTCTCTCCCTTCCACTTTTTTTCCCTCCCCTCCATCCTCCCCTTTGTGTGATGAGAGAGAGAGAGAGAGATACAAACACACCAGTTGCAGTGATCATGTTCATTCAATTGCTTGTGTGAGAAAGAATTAATATCACGTAGAGGAACTATATTGCAATTCTTATGTAATCCATTTCCTCTTAAATTTTTGTACTAAAAAATTTCTCACAAAAAGATATTGATTCTTTAATCTTTCGCTATGTTGGAAATTTTTTCCAAGAATCGTATCAGAGCAATGTCTTTTTCATATAAAGGCTTAAGTTTAGCATGTGAATTTATGGTTCTCAATATTCAATTAAAAAGAATGAGGTTTTTTTATTTTTGGTTGATCTGCAAGCACTTATTGTGACAAGGAGTAGGCAACCACGTAGGTCAGCTCACTTGCGCACACTTGCAAGCTAACCCGCTTGGCCTTACTCATTAGCCACACCTTCATTTGTGAACTCCCGCGAGAAAAGAACTCGTTATGCAAATAGTCGGTGCAAGCAAACCACTAATGCAACAAACTCTGCTCGATAGGGTAGGCTGCAACGGTAGGCTATAACTGGCTTGTAGGTTAATCTATCGTGTAGGCGCACATTGTGATGCAGGAACCCCCCTCCCAATTCTCTTAGCAGGAAGAAATAAAAAAGAAATAGTTTGAAAAAGAAATAATGGTTCTTAACTTCTTTGATTCCTTCAGCTACTCATACAGATATGCTTCTCATCGAGGCAAGGGGGACAACTGTGTTGGGAATACCACTCTATACCACTTTCCACATTGGTTTTGATGATAACAAACAAGTGTGTATTTAACTAACGTTTTATACCAAATGTGATGTAAAGGATCAAGATACGAGGCTGCCTGACCTCTAGCAAAGCTAAAGAAGATCTTTAAATCATCAAAGCTTGAAATACATTGAAGTATGTAGAAGACTTCAAGCATGCAAGGTCAATATAATAGAACATGAAGACTCTTAAGGAACAATTGCAAGAAGAATAAGAAGACCTTAAGTGATGCTCAATGTAATAGTGCACACACCATACATAAGCATTACACTATATCTCATAAGCATGCATTACATATCAAAGAAGACATTTCACCTCCACACTCATGTTTTGATGATAGCAACAATTTACCTTCAAGTATTGTTTTACAGAGACTTCATATCAAAGATCGAATTTGATGAAGTCATCGAATGAGGAGTATCAATAAGGTTGGATCAATGCTTGAAGAAGGTATTAGAAGAATTCAAGCTTCAAGATGCCAAGACATGAAGCTCAAAGTCATGGAATTGCAAATAAGAAGAATAGAAGTAGAAGTGCCAAGAGTAGAAGTCAAGATAAAGACTTTAAGACTCAAGTGGAGAAAAAGACATCTAGGATAGAATAGTTATTTATATGTAATCTGTCAACTTCCATATATACATGCACACACCTCATGCATTGCATGACATTGTACTAGAATGACCTTAGGACATACCTTGACCAAGTATGCAAGTCCCTAAGTGGTTAGAAACATATTAGGAAAATATGTTCTAGTGAAATTCTATGAAAACCACATTGACCAGACTAAAGGGAATTTTGGGTAATCTTAAAGTCAGTATTAGGAGATGGAATCTCATGAAAGATGTAAAACATTGAGTTGTAAATTCAACGCAACTTGAATCATCACAATCCGAGTTCGTACGAAAGATATGACAGTTTTCGTATAGTCTACACTGTCTGTCAAAAAAACTGAGTGACAGAGGCATCCGGATTCAATCCAGATGGATCCGGATCGGATCCAGAAATCTGGATTAATTCGGATTGAGAAAACTCCAATCCAAAAATCCGGATTAGGACAAAACTTCAAATCCCAATGGTCATAAACGACAAGTTTGAATCTAGATCAGGGAAAATAGATCTGTTGGAGGATTTTTTAAACCCCTTCTCACTCACTCTTTTGGCTATAAATACCCACTCTTAGGAAATTTTTTAGGCACCTCTCTACATATTCATAAGACATATTTAATACATACAATTGAGTGAGAAATACATTGAAAAAGAAAGAGAGAGATTGTGAGTGAAGCTTTAAGAAAAGAGTGATAAGAGAAAGAGAAGAAGAAGCTTCAACCATTCAAGTCATCCTTATTGAGAAGCTTCAAATTGTAAGCACGCTTATTAATTGCATTCATCCACTTGTATATTTACACAAGAGTACTTGTTTTACATAACACGGATAACATCGTTTAACTCTTGTGTTTTATGTTTTTGTTTCAATTATCAGTTTTCTTAACGGTACTCAAGAAGTGAGTTGTTCTTGCTCGTACTCAAGAGTGGTTTGAGTCGCACTTGCTTGTACTTAAGAGTAGGTTACACTTAACCCGTAACTAAAACGATTGTGAGCTACTCTCGCTTGTACTCAAGAATGGGTTACACTTGACCCGTAACTAAGACGATTGTAAAAGTTTGTTTCTCGCCAGGTAAAAGAAATATATAGTGAAAAATATCTCAAGGGATATTGAGAGGAGTAGATGTAGATTTGGTTATTAGTCGAACTACTATAAAATTTTTGTGTCTTACTATTTTAATTCCGCACTTTAATTTTGTATTTCTTATTAGTTATGGTAAATCAAAAAATTATCAAGTACTCTCGAGAAAACCTATTCACCCCACCTCTAGGTGTTTCTAACAATTGGAATCAGAGTGGGAGCTCAAAACAAAAACTTTATATTCTCTAAAACAAGTCAAAGATCCATGGCATTACAACACCAACAATTCGAAAGTCTTAACACCTCTAGACCTCTATACTTTGATGGTGAAGGTTTTGACTATTGGAAAATCCGATTCACAAACTTCGTTTGTGCTCACAACTTAGATGTATAGGAAGTGAAGAAGGTCCATACAAGGTCAATAAGAGAGTAGGAGAAGAACTAGTAAAAAAAGAAAAGAAAGAATGGACAGCAGAAAATAAAATCAAGATTCAACATAACTTCGAAGCTATTACATTCCTTCAATATGTATTGAGTGAGAAGTAATTTAATAGAATATCCATGTATGGATCAACCAAAGAAATGTGGGAAAAACTAATAGTGACTTACGAAGAAACTTGGGATGACTCATCTGACAGTAGTGATGAAGAAAAAGAGTCCAGTGATGAACACACCCATCTAGCTTTGATGGCTATATCCGATCAAGTAGATAATAAGGTAAGCACCAAAAACTCAGATTGTCCAAATTTTATTTGTGAAGAAAACCTTGAATATGATGAACTATATGATGCTATTCTAGAATTGTACAAAAATAGCAAAAAAGTAGTAAAAGATAAGAAAGCATTAGAAAAGCAAGTAAGTAATCTCCAATTTACCTTGAATGAGCTCACCACTCATGTGAGAGAGCAAGAAAAAGAAAACAAAGGTCATTTGGAGACTATTGAAAAAATGCACATGGAAAACAAATACCTCTTGCAAGAAAATGCAAAATTAACTTCAACCCTAAACACTTTCACCAAAGGCCAAATAAACCTTGATATCCTATTGGGAACACCTCGAAGAGATGTTCATAACAAGGAAGGCATAGGATACAATGCCTCTACTTCACAATCCAAGGGAAAGGAAAAGACCAATCCGCCCTTAAAGAAACCCCAAGCTAATCATGCATGTCAATATGCAAGAAAGCATGATCATGTTCCTCAATGATCGTAAAGGTTTTCAAAACCTCGAGGTCATCAATGGAACAAGTGCAGTAGATATAATAGATCACAACCATTTGAACCAAATAGATATCACAATAATCAGTTCCATAGACTTCAACCTCCAAGAAGTAATACTAGGTCTCTACAATATTATTGGAAACATCCCCAATCCTATAGTAGCCATACCCAAAACAAAATTAGGACCATCTGGTTACCAGAAGGATTTTTTGAATCTAACTTCAATGGACCCAACTGGGACCGATACATTATTAATTGTAATATAGATGTGCTTGAAGACCAAAAAAGATCTTGAATGGTATATTAATAGCGGTTGCTCCAAGCATATAACTACAAACTCCAACCTATTCTCAAAACTCAAGAAGCATGATGGAGGGTGGGTGACATTTGGAGACAAAGGCAAAGGAAATATTATTGGCTTAGGCTCTATCTAAATTGGAGGTACCACTATAACCAATGTTTGCTTAGTTGATAGTCATGCCTATGACTTGATTAGTGTGAGTCAATAATGCAAAAATGGGTATCTAGTTGAATTCAATGTCTCTCAATGCTTAGTAAAATATGATAAACTTGATGTTATTTTGAATGGCAATATCTACATTTGCATGTTTGACAATGCTTGTTCTAGTAGCATATGCTTTGTTTCAAACAATGAAGATTGTTATCTTTGGCATAGAAAACTTGGTCATGTCAACACAAAAACTCTTAAACAAATAGCTTCTAAAAATCTAGTGAGAAACATGCCAAAACTGAAATTTGGAAACAAATTGTTTTGTGATGCATGTCATGAGGGCAAACAAGTAAAAGCCTCATATACGTCTAAAACAGTAGTATCAACTTCAAGACCCCTTCAACTACTTCACATGGATCTATTTGAAACAAATTCAACTCCTAGTCTAGGTGGAAAATAATACATTCTAATAGTAATAGATGATTATCTCAAAGTATTTGGATACATCTTAAACACTGAAGATCATCTAGGAAAATTAGACTCCAAAGCCAATGAAGGCATCTTTCTTGGGTACTCACAAAATAATAGAGCTAATAGGGTTTTCAACAAAAGAACCCTAGTGGTAGAAGAATCAATAAATATGAAATTTGATGAATCACCACCAAATGCAATACATAAGCCATTTTCAAATGAAGATGAAAATGAAGTAGAAGAAATTTATGTTGCATAACCTCCCGGATTTGAAAATCCAAAACTTTCTAATCATACAAGCTTAAGAAAGCTTTATACAGCCTCAAGCAAGCTTTAAGAGCTTGGTATGAAAGATTGAGCAAATTCTTACTCAATAATAGTTACACTATAGGAAAAGTGGACACCACACTATTTGTGAAACACAAATACATGATTATTGTCCAAAAATATGTGGATGATATCATTTTTGTTGCCACAAATAAAAAAAATGTGTGATGAATTTAGTAATTGCATTAATAAAGAATTTGAAATGAGCATGAAGGGTGAATTAACCTTCTTCCTAGGCTTACAAATCAAACAAACCAAAATGGAATCTTTATAAGTCAAACAAAATATATAAGAGATCTCCCAAAGAAATTTGACTTAGAAAATTAAAAATCCTCTCCTACACCAATGAGCACCACACTATCTCTGTCTAAGGATGAAGACAGTGCTCCTATGGATGAGGCAAACATTGATGGACTATGGAATTCACTTCAACTCATCTCCTATTTTCTGTGATAGTACAAATGCCATCATTCTAAGTAAGAATCTTATCTTACATTCTCGTTCCAAGCACATCGATATGTGCCATCACTTCCTAAGAGATATTGTCCAAAAGGGAGAAGTGTCACTAGAGCATATTGACACAACCAAATAAGTGGCAGACATTCTTACAAAGCCACTTAGTGAACAAAGATGTTATAAGTTAAGGGGAGAACTCCAAGTTATAAACCCATTTGAGTAATCATCCAGGGAGAAAATAGCCCTAATCAGCACAAATTACGGCTCAAAATTCACATTTTCCCCAAAAACAGCAAACAGAGCTGATCCAGATCTCCAAATCAAAGGAACTAGGATCCAAATCTCCATATTTGCTCGAAAATGATTTTAAACCCCAAATTTGGGATTTTTTCCTTTCATTCTTCTATGGAGTTCTTTCTCAACTCGACAATTTGTGAATGATGAAGCAAGAGCAAAATGGAACATTTTTCTCAAAAGAAAAATTGAACTTAGAAGAGAGGTAAACATGTCCTCTTTTTCTTCCTATGGGTTACATGCTTGTTTAAATAGACTTGGCTAGGATATTCTTTTCACACTTCCATATCCATTTTTCCCTCATAACAGTGGTCCTTACCGTTACTGGAGACCAAAGACCTTATTCCTATTGCTCAAGCTGTCAATTGGATAATAGGTGATTGCATCATTCCTAAGAGAGGGTATCAGAAAGCTGTTCTTTCTACTTCAGCATATCTAATTTTCTGCATTCTCACTGGGTATGAAGCCAATCTACCCTATCTACTCATGCGTCATATGATTGCCATGCTTCCCTATAAATGTGACTTCCCTATGGTCGTCTACTTGGCACTGTTCTTCATCATTTTGGGATTCCACCTACTAATGATGCAATTATTGACAATCCAAGTCCAGTTCATGCCCAAAATTTCAAACCTATTAGAGTAGAACAAGATGCACTGGATACAGATGATGATGAGGAGCATAATGAAGAGCATGATGAGCATCATGACACTATTGCACCAGAGGAGATTGCTCCCATGCACCCAAGTGGATCCTCTATAGATTTGCACACTCGCATGACGCACCTCGAGTAGGAATTTTCAGAATTTAGGATGGATGTTGATCGTCAATTCAAAATCACACATGACAAGCTTGACGATCTTCACTCCTACTTAGAGCACATAGAGAAGCATATGGCAAATCCACCTCCATCTCCACCCCATCCTTGAGCTTTACTTTGATTCTTAAGCTACCTTTAAAACCTATGGTTGTTTAACTTTCGATTGCTTTTGTTTATGGTTTGATGGACAAACACTTATGGTTTTGACTTATTTGTTGGCTAGCACTCGATATCTATATCTTGATGTTATCTCTCAACTTTTGCTACATCTCTGTCTCTATGCTAGCACATATCAAGGGGGAGCTATCCTTTTGTGATTTATCTCTTTTATTAAGAAGGAGCTCACCTCAAGGGGGAGCTTGATCAAAGCTATATCTCCTAAAGGGGGAGAAGATAATGATATTGATGCTATGGGGGAGAAGATAATGGGGAGATGATGTTGGGGAGATGATATTGATGCTTGTGCTTGTATGTCACCTCTTGTTTACTATACCATACACATGATTAGGGGGAGCCAAACATTTTTTGTGCACTTTATGTTGTGCCTCCCACCCATTTTTGTTGTTGACAAAAGGGGGAGAGTGATCTTTGATTAAAGAAATCATTGACTCCTAAACAAAGGGGGAGAAATTTTGTGAAATTTTCTCTCTCTCATATTTCTTTAATCCACTTGTTTTTCATCACCAAAAAGGGGGAGATTGTTGGGAATACCACTATATACCACTCTCCACATTGGTTTTAATGATAACAAACAAGTGTGTATGTAACTAATGTTTTATACCAATTGTGATGTAAAGGATCAAGACACGAGGTTGTCTGACCTCTATCAAAGCTGAAGAAGATCTCTAAGGCATCAAAGCTTGAAGTACATTGAAATATGTAGAAGACTTCAAGCATGCAAGGTCAATGCAATAAAACATGAAGACTCTTGAGGAACAATTGCAAGAAGAATAAGAAGACCTTAAGTGATGCTTAATGTAATAGTGCACACACCATATATAAGCACTACATTGTATCTCATAAGCATGCATTACATATCAAAGAAGGTATTTCACCTCCACACTCATGTTTTGATGATAACAACACTTTGCCTTTAAGTATTGTTTTACGGAGACTTCATATCAAAGATTGAATTTGATGAAGTCATCGAATGAGGAGTATCAACAAGGTTGGATCAATGCTTGAAGAAGGTATTAAAAGAATTCAAGCTTCAAGATGTCAAGACATGAAGCTCAAAGTCATGGAATTCCAAATAAGAAGAATGGAAGAAGTGCCAAGAGTAGAAGTCAAGATAAAGACTTTAAGGCTTAAGTGGAGAAGAAGACCTCTAGGATAAAATAGTTGTTTATATGTGATCTGTAAACTTCCATATATGCATGCACACACCTCATGCATTGCATAACATCATACTAGAATGACCTTAGGATATACCTTGACCAAGTATGAAAGTCCCTAAGTAGTTAGAAACATATTAGGAAAAATATGTTCTAATGAAATTCTGTGGAAACCACATTGATCTACCTAAAGGGCATTTTGGGTAATCTTAAATTCAGTATTAAGAGATGGACTCTCATAAAAGTTGTAGAACATTGGGTTGTGAATCTAACGCAACTTGAATCATCTTAATCCAAGTTTGTTCGAGAAGGATATGACTATTTTTGTATAGTCTACACTGTCTGTCAAAAAAATTGAGTGACAGAGGCATCCGGATTCAATCCAGATGGATCCGGATTGGATCCAAAAATCCAAATCAATCCGGATTGAGAAAACTGCAATCTAAAAATTTGGCTTAGGACAGAACTTCAAATCCCAACGTCATAAACTGCTAGTTTGAATCCGGATCAAGGATCTGGATCTGGATCCGGATCAGGGAATCCTGATCAGGGAAAATAGATCCGTTGGAGGATTTTTTAAACCTCTTCTCACTCACTCTCTTGGATATAAATAGCCATTTTTAGGAAATGTTTTAGGTACCTCTCTGCATATTCATAAGACACATTTTGTGCATACAATTGAGTGAGAAATACATTGAAAGAAAAAGAGAGATTGTTAGTGAAGCTCTAAGAAAAGAGTGAGAAGAGAAAAAGAAGAAGATGCTTCAACCATTAAAGTCATCCTTATTAAGAAGCTTCAAAGTGCAAGCACGTTCATTCATTGCATTCATCCACTTGCACATTTACACAAGAGTACTTATTCTACATACCACGGGTAACATCGTTCAACTCTTGTAATTTATATTTTTGTTTCAATTGTCAGTTCTCTTGCTGGTACTCAAGAAGTGAGTTGCTCTTGCTCGTACTCAAGAGTGGTTTGAGTTTCGCTTGCTTGTACTCAAGAGTGGATTATATTTGACCCGTAACTAAGACAATTGTGAGTTGCTCTTGCATGTACTCAAGAGTGGGTTATACTTAACCCGTAACTAAGACGATTGTAAAGGCTTGTTTCTCCCCCGTTAAAAGAAACATATAGTGGAAAATCGTGTGATACTCTACTTTTAAAACCTGGTTTACTTACACGGTTGACCCGGTTTAACCATGCAGGACCCGAACCAGAGAGGGTTAAGGCAAGTTCCCTATGGACCATGATGACAAGGGTGACTTTGAACACAGGTTGGCCAGACAAGTCCGAGTCAGTGCCAGAGGAGATGGGTGTACCTAAGCCGTGTACATGCACGTATCATAAGGCCATATACGGGTTATGCTGGTATGTAACCGTATCCTAAAGTGTATACATATTATATATCTCATACCAAGAGTGAGATATATGCCGAGAGTTGAATTCCATCAAAATCTCAATTGTTTGGCTAAGTTTCTACCAACAGGTGGGCGGTCACAGGCGGGCGAACCTGCCCACCTGTGTGATCCACCCATGTGACTACTAGATATTCTCTAGTATAAATAGTACTTATTGTGTCTTTTCCTTTTTCTCATTTAATGCATTAAAGAGTTGGTGAGAAGAGTAAAGAAGAGAGAGAAAAGAAAGGAAGAAAAGAGAACGAAAAAGAAGAAAGGAAAAGAAAAAGAGGAAGAAATGATTTTAGGTGACACCGAGGTATGATCTTCTCATTTCGGCACTGAAAAAGTGATCCCCAACATGAGACCTACGATTTGAGGTGAGCAAAGGCTATACTTCTTAAACTTTCACCAAACCCCAAGTGAAACCCTTGATTTGGGTAGAGTTCCTTGAGATCTTGTTATTCCCACTTGAGATGATGAATCTAAGGTTTAATAGATGGTCTATATGTTGATTTTGAAAGTTTAAAGAAGTATTTACAAGATTTGAGAAGCATTGGTGATTTCTTGAGTTAAGAGGTGATTTTGGGGTTTTGGAAGAGTTCTTGAGAAAATAAGATAAGATTGCTTTTCAATTCTTAAATCTAACTTAGATCTAGGTTAGAATCATCTTATAAGATCTTAGATGTATGGAAAATATGATTGAAACAGCCCCATTTGATTTTTCCAAGGTTGATGAACGTTTCAATGGTGAAAACCAATTTTCGCCCCCACAGGTGGGCGAAGACAGACGGGCGAAGCCGCCCGCCTGAGGGGGCCCTCCTGTTGGGGTAGCACCTCGTTTCCCATAGGCAAGCAAACCCGCCTGCCTGAGGGGGCCCATCGGTTGAACCGAGGGCTATCTGGTCGGCCTGTTGGACCGACGGGCGATGACAGGTGGGCTGTCTGGCCCACCTGTTGGCCCACCAGTTAGATTTTGAGCCCGAATGGGTCCAAAACAGGTAGGCAACCTTCTTTTATGATTTTAAACATGATTTAAACATCAAACATCATTAGTTTTGACCCCTAGGTGGCGAAATGCTAACCTCATTCGCTTATGATAGGTTCCACTAGAATTTACATTTCTCACGTCAGATCTCACCCGTACCGAACGTGAGCTTTTATACCCAACAAGTAAGTGGGGAGAGGACATTTGACTTTATTTTAAAGCTTGTTTATGCATCATTAAATTATATTTAAACTAGCTATGTCATCATGTAAATTATGTGTAGATTAGTCATCGTCGTATGCCATTCGCACGCATTGCTTGTGCATTCTAAACAAATGATTTATGATATGTGTTGTGCCTTACATTTTCAATGTTAAATGATTGATGTGCTTATGTGATGACCGGTTGGATTACTGTGCATGATGTATTATTAAACTAGACGTCGTAGTCAGCTTACAAACGAGTGCATTGATGGCCCGTGGTACTATACAATCGTACTTTATCATATAGGAGCATGCGGTTTAGGATTATCATTCCCTGTGCTACGACCCTTCCCAATAGGGGTTGAGGTGTTGGGTTATCACTTGGGGGGAAGCAGTGGTTGCGGTTGTCGGGTCACTGTGGCGGTTAGACATAAACCTAGCTGGTTATTAGGACAGTCAACAACCTTAGTGGTATATTCAAGAGGGCCAACCGTACTGCTTTTAAATTGTCAGGGTCGGCACCTTTACATTTCTGTCATTTACTTTTATGTTGAGAGCCAATAGTCGGCATGCTTTACATTTCTGAGTACTCACGGTGGGCCTTCTCCGACAACCCTATGGGCGTATTACGGGATGAAGTTTATGACTCGTACCTGAGGTATATGTGCACTGTGGTTATGAGTAGCACATAACCTAAGACTTAGTAATGTTGTTTAAGTGGATAAGATTTAAAATGAATTACATAGCATATAGTGCATATGGATGTGGCTATTTGTATGGTCTTTCTTTTCACTTACTGAGCTAGTGAGCTCATCCCACGTGCACACCTCTTTTAGATGATTTTGTAAGTCACCAGCCTGAAGATCAGGAGTCGGGCCCCACTGTTGATTTTCCTGTTGAGGATTGGTGGGTCCCCGAGGAGTATGAGCACGGTGTTGATTGCATGTGCGGGGACTGTGCTGCGGAATAGCAATAATGACACCGTACAGGATTTTGCTTTTTGATTCTTTTGATGACCTCCCCTTGTGTGTACTTGATACATAAATTGTTATTCTTTTTGTGTAAATATCATGCCTACAGGCCCACATGTACTTAGTTATATACTACAATTTGGGTATCAAGCATATTGGGGATATTTACAGGTAATTAAAGTCTTCCGCTGAACTTTTGAACACTTATCTTAGATGTGGGTATGTTGTGGTGGGGTACTGTATCAGATGATCCTGGCAGGTTTGGGTTAACTGGAGTTAACTCGATCACCGATCCGATTCTGTGTGAACAGGGTGTGACAAATCTCTTAAGGGATATTAAAAGGAGTAGACTGTTAGGGAGATGCCCACACTCCTATAGTTGGTTTTGATGATAACAAACATATGAAGGTATGTCACAATTTTCCTTCAAGTATTGTTTTGTAGAGACTTCATATCAAAGATCGAATTTGGTGAATGAAAGGAAGAAATAAAGATTGAAGTCATCAAATAAAGAGTATCAACAAGTTGGCATCAATGCTTGAAGAAGATATCATAAGAATTTAAGCTTCAAGATTTCTAGACATGAAGCTCAAAGACATGGAATTGCAAACAAGAAGAAAAGAAGAATAAGTGCCAAAGAGTGGAAGGTTCAAGTGAAGAAGAAGACCACTAGGATAGATTGGTCCTTTTTAATGTAATTTGAAACTTCCACATATATATATATATATATTTATATGCACTCACCACATGCATGTGCATTGCATCATACTAGAATGACCATAGATCATACCTTGACCAAGTATGGAGAGTCTCTAAGTGGTGAGGAACATATTAGGAAAAATGTGTTCTAGTGAAATTCTGTGAAAATCACATTAACCTGATTTAAGGGTATTTTGGATAATCTTAGAGTCGGTATCAGGAGATGAAACCTTCATAGAAGATGTAGGAAATCGAGACACTATTTCAACGCAATTGATTTTAGGTCATTCTGAAGTCAGACAAAAAAGTTATGATCAAAACACTAATGACTAATCAGTATGACAACATTCTGTCAAAACAGTCTGTCATGTTGGCGGTCGACCGGCTGAAAGCCCCGGTCGATCGAAACTGTCCGAGACCATAGACGGTCGATCGGTAAAAAGTCCTAGTTGACCGGTGACTGCCTGGAAGTGCCCCAACGGCTATATTTTACCTCAATGGCTCTTGGCGGTCGACCGGTGGACCCAGAATATGACCGTTTAAGTGAGATTTACTGCTTAAAATGCTCTCCTAAGCTCACCTATAAACACCTCTAATACTACTCATTAATTAACAATCAGTCCCAACTTTATAGAAGCGTTATTTGAACATTAAAAGTGAGAATTGGTCTACACCATCTCTTGAGTTCAAGTTCTTTATTTTACATTCAAGAGGAACTCAAGACCATCTGCAAGTCTTAATCTACATCTTGACATTTACATTACAAGCATCAAGAAGACTTCAAAATGTGCATTCATTCTATCATCATTGCATATTTCATTTGCACCACACCGGAGGTAATTCTTTTTTATTCCACTTCTCCATTTTCTATTTTATATTAAGTCTAGACTGTACTTAGGCTTGTGTAAGGACCCTCTCATCCTTAAGAGATTGTAAGGTTCCTCTTATCCTTAAAAGAGTGTAAGGTGCCTCTCTACCTTAAAGGAGATTGTAAGGTGTCTCTCTACCTGCAAAGGAGATTGTAAAGGCGCATCTCTGCCTATAAAGGGGATTTGTAAGGATACTATTATCCGTGAAAAAGATTGTAAAGGTTTTTCTTCCCTACCTACTGTACTGAAAGGGAGATCTAGTGGAATACCTTATAAGAGGATTCTTGTAGATAGTGGATTAGACTCGGATTGAGTCAAACCACTATAAATCTCGTGTTGTGTGATTATGCCTATTTTACTCATTCCGCATCGTTTTTAATTTGTAATCACACTTAGGACCTATACATCGAAAAGAGTTAATTTTCATTAGTATAACCTATTCACCCCCCTCTAGGTTATTTCATAGACGTAAACTTGGTTATAAGTTGAACTACTATAAAATTTTTGTGTCTTGCTATTTTAATTTTGCACTTTAATTTTGCATTTCATTTAAGTTATGATAAATCAAAAAATTATCAAGTACTCTAGAGAAAACCTATTCACCCCCCTTTAGGTGTTTCTAACAAATTGAAAATTTACCCTCCCCTCACATCTTTAGGAGATTCAAATCCAATGGCTAAATGAATAAGGAAAGGAAGACATTAAAAATAATTAGTTTTTTTTTTTTCTTCTTAACACCCTCATGCGAACACGAAATGTGTCCAATTATCTTCTATGTTTCTTTCAGTTAACCATTGGACACATGTCATTTAAAGAGGTAAGGGGACTGTAATTCCTCTCCCTACATGTGGAGAGGATCCAGACACCCATCAACTTTGAACAATAGGGGAAAGAGTAATAATGACCCTAAATGGTGTGTGAACCCTTCTACCTTAGTAGTTTCTCCTATAATATGTTTTGTTTGTTTATTTTAATAGTCCATTCTTGTGGGATCAAACTTTTGATTTACTTCCCCCCTTACCCATTAATTCATTAAACATTAAGCATTTTCATCCAATTCATAACATGTAAAAGGTGATGTCGTAAACCATGAAAAAGGTTGATTCAGAATTAGGCAATATCATTTTTTTATAGCTTCTTTGATAGCTTTTCTATGCCTTTTCTCAGATGATAAACACCAATGGTATCCTCTGTCCTTGTGGGGGAGGACTATGCGAATTCTTCCAAGTCAAAGATGATAAATCACCAAATTTGGATAAATAGTTTTACAAATGCCCTTTATAGGTATGTATCTAGTTGTTACATCGACTACTATTTATTAAATCCCTAATACTTTATAATACATTGTTTAAGATTAAATTTTCTCTAATCTTTCAAGTTTATGTACATAATTATTGATATTACTTGCAATTTTTCTAACTCAAAGCCCATAAGATCTTTCATCCTTGAACATCTATTTCATTATCCAAAATTGTCAACTAATGAAGAAAGTTTGATTCAATTTCACAATGCTGCTGAAATTACAAAATAGATATAATTTTAAATTTTGTCTTCATTTAAGATCATTATTCTTTGCAACAAAATTTAAAATTTGAAATTTGGATTCCAATTAAAGGTTGTATACATCTATAAAGGGAGTGATGTTGGAGGATTTGTAAGTGAATTGATTGATGGAATCCATCCTAAGCTTCCCAACCTACCTTCATCCATCTACAATTATTTCACTCCCTTTAATTATTTCTCTCATTTTGGCTTCTAACTCTCTCCATGCTCTCTTTCTCATTTGTATACTATTTTCTCCTATACGTACCTAACTACCAAATATACCGTCAACAATGATGTACACCAATATTGATTGTTCGGGTGGATAGGTCAAGTTGATAAAAGTCAATTTTGTAATTTTTGTTCTATCATTTTATCATCTCCTTCACAATTATTCTCTTATCCATTACCATGTTTTCCAACATGATATTATGGGGAACTCTAATTTTTTTTTTTCTCTCTTAAGGACATTTACCCAAGTTATTTATATAGCTGAAATTTGATACAACATGTGCTTGTAGTACATGGCTAGCCTAGACAGAGAGATATCTTAATTTCACTTATCACCAGTATATGATATATACAATAATAATCTTTCAAATTTAGTACTTGGTTGATATTGTAACCAGCTAGGACACGAATGACATAATTGTCTTTTCATATTAAATGCATATATCATTAGGATATATTGTTAGGACTCTCATTTGGGCTTAACTAACACTGATTGGCCTATTAGGCCCAAGAAAATAAGGACCACTCTAATTAGGAAACTCCTAGATCTTTTTCTATTGTGGGAGTGGAATAGGGTTTGAGAATTTTATTATAAATAGAATATTGATGGTCCCTACATCCGTTACTTACACAATAATATTATGGGAGCACTTCTTTCTCACAAAAATAAGTGCAGAGATAGAGAGAAAACCCTAGAGTAAGAGGTTGCAAAAGATCTCAGTAGAAAGACTCCTATTGCGTGGTTCTTCATCATAGATGTGAGGCAAACAGTTCGTGGGGCAAACTTCAACCTTGGTTTAGGACTCCATTCATGCTCTACAGGTATATGATAGATCCCTTTCTATAATTCATTCTTGTATTCTATACACTATAGGTTATTTATATGATTCTAGGATTTAGAATCTCTAATAATTGGTATCAGAGTCAATCCTATGGTGCTAGAATCAAGAAAATTAATTTTAAAAAAGTTTTTTTTTGTTTAGGTTCCAATGCATGAAAATCATCATTTTACTCTTGCTCAATAGTCCTGGATGGAAAAACTTTCTTTACGAAAGTTGTAGAGGACGAAAAGATGGTCATGGCGGTATATCTGTAATACCCTACTTCTTAAACCCGGTCTGATTACACGGTTGACCCGATTTAACCATACAGGATCCGAACTGGAGAGGGTTAAGGCGGGTTCTTTATGGACTATGATGGCGAGGGTAACTTCGAACACCGGTTGACCAAACAAGTCTGAGTCAGTGCCAGAGGAGATGGGTGTACCCAAGTCGTGTACATGCACATATCATAAGACCATGTACGGATAAAGTAGGTATGTAGCCGTATCTTAAGGCGCATACGTATATTACATCTTATGCCAAGAGTGAGATTCGTGCCGAGAGTCGAATTTTGTCAAAATCCCACTTGTTGGCCAAGTTTTGACCCTCAGGTGGGAGGTCACAGGTGGGCGCATCCACCCACCTGAGTGACTCACCCATGAGGTTACAAGATGTTCTAAAAAGTATAAATAGTTATCATTATGTTTTTCCTTTTTCTCATTTATGACACTCAGGCATTTGGTGAGAAGAGTAAAGAGGAGAGAGAAAAGAAGGGAAAGAAGAGGAAAAGGGAAGGAAGAGGAAGAATAAATGGATTTCAGCGGCACCAAAGTTTGATCTTCCCATTTCGACACTGGAAGAGTGATCCCCAACACGAGATCTACGATTAGAGGTGAGCAAAGACTATGTTTCTTAAACTTTCAACAAACCCATGTAAAACCCTTGATTTGGGTAGAGTTCCTTGAGATCTTGTAAATCCCAATTGAGATGATGAATCTAAGGTTTGATAGATGGTCTATGTGTTGATTTTGAAGGTTTCAAAGAAGTGTTTACAAGGTTGGAGAAGCATTGGTGATTTGAAGTGATTTTAGAGTTTTGAAGGAGTTCTTGAGCAAAGAAGGTAAGATGGCTTTCCATTCTTTAAATCTAACCTAGATCTAGGTTAGAACCATCTTATGAGACCTTGAATGTATGGAGAATGGGTTTGGAAAAACCCCATTTGATTCCCCAAAGGTTGGGGAAGGTTTGGGAAAAAATGGCATTTTCCCGCCAAGACCGGTGGGCCAAATGGCCCGCCTGAGAGGGTAGGCCCTCGGGGCCAACCGGTGGGCCGACCTACCCGCCTGTTATGACCGATGGGTCAAGATAGGTGGGCTGTCCAACCCACCCGAGAGGCTCCCAACATGATTTTTACGTCCGAATGGGCCCAAAACGGATGTGCGACCTTCTTTTAGGATTCTAAACATGATTTTATCACCAAATCTTGTTAATTTTAACCCTAAAGTGGTGAAATGCTAACCCCATTCACTCATGATAGGTTCATCAAATCTTACGTTTCTCACATCAGATCTCACCCGTACCAGGCGTGAGTCTTTGTACACTACAAGTAAGCGGGGAGAGAACATTTGGCCTTATGTTAAGGCTTGTTTGGCATTCATCTAATTGTATCTAGACTAGCCATGTCATCATGCAATGCTATGTAGCTTAGCCATCCTCATATTTGATGCCATGTGTGCTGTGTTTATTTCTCAATGCCAAATGATGATATGCTTATGTGATGAATGTTGACATCATTGTGCATGATGCATTAATAGACTAAATGTTGTAGTTGGCTTGGAAACGAGTGCATTAGTGGCCCGTGGAATGGGACGCGGAGGCATTATGCAATCGTACTATGTCATTTAGGAGCATGCAGTGTAGGATTATCATCTTCTCGTGCTACGACCCTTCCCAACAGGGGTTGAGGTGTTGGGTTACCATTTGGGGGGAAGCAGTGGTCGCGGTTTTCGAGTCATTGTGGCAGTTAGACATACATTCGGCTGGTCATTAGGACAGTCGGTAACCCCGGTGGTATATTCAAGAGGGCCAATCGTACTGCTTTTAAATTGCTGAAGTCAGCACCTTTATTTTCTGTCATTTACTTTTATATTGAGAGCCGGTGGTCAGCATGTTTTACTTTTTCGAGTACTCACGGTGCGCCTTCTCTGACAGCCCTATGGGCGTATCACGGGATGGAGTTCACGGATCGTACCAGGAGTATACACGCACTGTGGTTGTAGTAGCACTAAACCAAAGACTTAGTAATGTTGTTTAGGTGGAAGTGATTAAAAATGAATTGCATAGCATGTAGTGCATATGATTGTGATTTGTTGTGTGGACTGTGGTGTGGTCCTTCTTTTCACTTACTGAGCTAGTGAGCTTATCCCACGTGTATAACTCTTTTAGATGATTTTGCAGGTCATCAATCTAAAGAGCATGGGTTGGGCCCCATAGTTGAATTTTCTGAAGAGGATTGGTGGGTCCCCGAGGAATTAGAGCATGGCACGGATTGCTCGTGCGAGGGCTGTGCTGCGGGACCGCAGTTTTGATACCGAGCTGAGCTTTACTTTGATACCGAGCTGAGCTCTACCTTTTGATACCTAACTGAGCTCTACCTTTTGATACCGAGCTGAGCTTTACTCTTTGTGTTTTTGATAATCCTTTTTGTGTACTTGATATGTAAATTGTATTCTTTTGTGTAAATATCATGCCTGCGGGCCCACATATACTTAACTATGTATTACAATTTGGGTATCAAGTATAATGGGAATATTTATAGGTAAATTAAGTCTTCCGCTGAACTGATGAACACTTTTTTAGTTGTGAGTATGTTGTGGTTGGATACTGTATCAGATGATCCTGACAGGTTTGGGTTAACCGGTGTTAACCCGGTCACCGGTTCAGTTCTGTGTGAACGGGATGTGACAACGGTGGTATCAGAGCGTGATGCTCTCTTCCACTCACAGCATACCATTAGACCCTATAGAATCTATAACAGGAAATGGGATTGGGTTAATGTAAAAAAAAAACTTTAAAGAGATAAAAGCCAAAGAAAGAAAGTAATAAAAATGGTTGTATTTAGATATTGCATACATGGTATGCATGAGAGAAAATGAAAGGTTAATTAATTGATGTCATAACCCATCGAGTACGAGTTTGACGAAATTTCGACAGCATAACGGCGCAAAACAAGATTTCCAAAAATTTTCACACAAACACCTGATAAACAACAGATATATATATATATATATATATCAATAATCATAATTAACAAAAGACACCACAACTAAACTACACAAGTTATCAACATACAAATTCGCCACAAACCACCATCAAAACACATCACCCCACAAATAAGTCCAGTTATAGAGAAAGTACAAAGAATGAGAAAAGAAAGAAAAATACAACAAGATCAACAACTTGAAACAGGTGAGAAGCTGGTGTGGACGAGCTAAGTCCTCACTGATCATTGTCATCGTCATCGTCCAATACTACTACTCCGTTCACCTGAGGTCTCAAGTTAACGTTGAGTCAACGGTCGTAGTAGTCAAACCTCGACTTCACCAGCTGTACATCCCTTCGAAGTCGGCCAAAATCTGTTGAAATGGCATTGGCTGTTGTATCCAAGTCCTGGCCCAGTCTGAGAAAGGAATTCTCCAAAGTAGCCTACCTCTCCAGGATGTTTTCCTCCCTAGAAGCGCTCTCATCCAGTCTCCTTAGCAGCTGATCTTGCCTTTCCTTCAAAGCCCTCATAGTAGACATTATGCCCTCAAAATCAAAGGTGCCACTCTCAGGTGGTGGGGCTCTATGCTGTGGGCCTGCAGCTCTAGTGAAGCCAGGATCAGCACCTCTCGACTCATGAGGCACCTCCTCAATGATGTCCTCGTCCACAAAATCATCCTCCCCACCCTGAGGAACATAGTCCTTATCCTCCTCACTAGACTCCTCCTCCATGGGAACATCCTCCCTAAGGCTAGCCCTCCTATCTCTACCTCTCTGAGCTCCCGCTCTCTGAGGTACATCCATAAGAGTGTGGAGACCCATCCTCAATAGATTCCCCCTGTCAAACTTATCTGCTGGCGTCTTCCCCTCCTCACCACTCAAGTCCACCCCAAATAACTCGAAGATCCTGGTGAGGATCCTACCATATGAAAACCCTCCGTCCTCGGGGTGTGAAGTATGGTGCTCCATTGTTTTGAGGATGACGTAAGGCAAGCACAAGTGCTCGGCACCTCCCTCTAAGGCCGTATAGATGCAGTAAGCTAAGAAGGCTGCCATGAAGTCCACCTGGTTCCGATGACCTCCTCTGGGGAGCAAGTTGAACTGAACCAAACGGGCAAACACATGAACCTCCGAGTAAAATGACATCTTAGAATCCGGACGCTCCGTGCTGCCACAGATGGTCTCATAGATGTGGTCCGGTGTCTCCAAGCTCAAGAATGGGCCCATGGACTTACTCCTGGGAGGACTGTAGAATCGGTGCCCAGCTGAGGAGATACCCAATATGCTAGCCAGGGTGTCCACGGTTAACTGAATGTCCACCCCCTTCACCATGCTGGTTATCACATACTCCCCTTACTGGTAGGAAGCCTTCAGGTTACAGTAGAATCTACGAACTAGCTGCTCGTAGCACGGACGGTCTATGTGGAGGATAGACTGCCAGCCCAGTGCGGTGAACCTCTCCTGAAGTTGAGCCTTGTGGAAGTTGTCAACTACCACAATCTTCTCCATCATTACAGACCTCTTTAGGAAGGCCTGCCAGTTGGTTGTTGCCTCTGAATAGCGGAAGAGTTCCTCGTCATAGTCAGAAGAATCAATAGGGGCAGGTCCGGGTCGCCCTGTGCGAGGGGCTGGGGAACTAGTCCCCGCACTCTTCCATTTGGAAGCGGTGGTCTTACGCCGAGTAGAAGAGGATGCAGGTTCCTTGCCCTTGCGAGAAGACATCCTGGGAAGAAAAGAGGAAAGAAGGGTGAGTAAGGAAAAAAGGAATAACAAAGGGAAAAATAGATGGGTGAGTAGTAAGAGGAAGCCCCAAAACCCAATTCTCGCAAAACAGAAAATGTGACAAGTGAGGAATGATAGAGAGTCTATGGATGAAATGCATGGTAAGTGACAAAACAAAAATCATGGAAAAATAGAATGTGACAAAATGTGGCAAGTAAAGAATGATAGAAAAATCCCAATTCTCATTGTGCAAGTTCAATCTAAGGAAAAAAATGAAAAGACTCACAATAGAGTGAAGCATGAAGGTTACATGTTCATGGATGAAATGCCATTATTCTACAATTTAGAGTATGCAAAAACATCTACTATTATGATATTGAGGTGGAAAGGGAATCAAAGAGACCCAACACAAAAATATGGATTTTCATGGGAAGAAATGGGATTTCAAACATACGGGACTTTCTATGATCTCTACAGCATGTCAAGTACAAATCAAATATAAGGCATTGCATTTGAGTTATTAATTGGGAAGAAAAGAGCAGAAATTGAAGAAATCCCCAAAATGGAGAAAACTAGGGCACGGTTGGGGTTTTCTCTAAAAAATTGAGAAGTAAATCCTAAAACTAGAAACAAATCACAGAGAAAACATCACATTCACATGAAATCGCTATTCTATGGAAGGAAACACGGAAAAGAATTGAGATTTAAGACTACTCATGAGTTCTACCCCCAAAGTACGTGTTCTGAGAAGAAAATGAGGAAGAAACTTACTTGTGAGTAGAGGATTTGAATCTTCCCAAAAACCGTCGGATCGTTGAGTGAGATCGCGAGTGGAAGTGTCAAGGAGTTCTCAAAAATCGCCTGAGAGAGAGAGAGAGAGTGAGGAAGAAAACGTGAGAACAAATGATGAACAGGGGCTTAAAAGCCCTGTTCATATTTTTCGCTCGAGTAGGACCGGCGGGCCAACCTGCCCGCCGGTGTCATCCCACCAGTTGAAGATTTGGACCAACGGATCGATCGGCGGCCCAACCTGCCCGCCGGTGGCAGCTCGTCGGTTGAGAGAAAACTTGAAAAATATATATACATATATATATATATAATAATAATAAAAAGAGAAAGGTGGGGGTATTATAATTATAATTATTATTATAATAATATACCTAAAAAAAAGGGGGTGTGTGGATAGCACCATATGGTCAAGTGGGACCTTTGTCCTACTTGTTGTAGTACTAGCCCTGTATTTTCGAGAGTACAGGGATATGATGGTACGTACTAGATCCGGTAGCAATGCATGAGGTACCCCGCGTGGTCCTCGTCCGGTCGGTCGACCACCAAATCCCAGAAGGTCCCGCTCTGGGGGGTAAACCTCACTTCCACAACCTCCAGAGACCTTTGGTCAGGGTGGGGCACAAGGGGACCCACCTATGACTGCACTTCCGGACCCTCCATCGGTTATTACTCCAGGGGATGTTGCTACCATAATCCAGCAGTCACAACAGGCTTTCTAGCAACAAATGCTTCAGCAACAGCAAGCATTTATGGCTGCTATACAACAACAATTGGACCTTTCTCAAATAGGTCAACCTCCCCGGATACTTACTCCATAGGACCCGCCTGTAGGGTCTGATACGGGGCCACAAGTGGAAGGTACACCTCCAATTCCGCCATTCAGTGTTCCTTCGTATGTGGTGCCCCCTCCATACCCTTACTATCCAGCTTATGCTCCCAATTACCCGTCGACAAATAATACGTCAAAGGTAGTGGAGTCATTCAAGAAAAACTTGTCACCTGTATTCTCTAAGGTGGGGAGTGATCCTCTGGAGCCGAACCAGTGGATCCAAGAGTTGGAGAAAATATTTGAGGTGATTGAGTGCATTGATGCACAGAAACTCATTTGTGCAGGGTTGCAACTTAAGAAGGAGGCCAACTCTTGGTGGCAAGCCTCTAAGCCCATATTGTTGGCCACACATCCAAAATCCACCTGGGAATAGTTCAAGGAGTTGTTCTTGGACAATCATTACCCACGTAGCTTCGGAGACCGCAAGGAGACGGAATTTATGGCCTTAACTCAAGGAGGTAAGACTATCCTTGAGTATCAGCAGCAGTTTGAGAGCTTGTTCCATTTTGCCCCTAGGCATATGAGGACAGCTGAAGAAAAGGCTGCAAGATTTCTGAAGGGCCTAAAGGCATCCATTGGGTCTGTACTTGAGGTCTTAGACTTGACAGACTATGGCCAGATTGTGCAGAAGGCCAAGACTATGGAAGATAAGTAGAAGGGAGAACAGTCCCTCACACCTGGACTGTGGAAGAGAACAAATCCATTTTCGGATATGGGCAACTCCTCCAAGGCATACCGTGGGTCGTACAGTTCTGGGCCTACATATAGGCAGCCCTATAGGCCATCTAGCTACCCTCCTCGACCAGCTGGTGGTTTGGGCTCTACATCTTTCTGTCCAAACACTAGTGCAGTACATACAGTTCCAAGGCTGCCCCGACCTCCATCTTCAACTGGTCAAGTGCAGAGGGGCCCCACCCCAGTTTCGACGTCTCAGATCCGTTGCTTTAACTGCCATTCCTATGGGCACTATACAAAAGACTGTCGGGTCAGACTAGCCTTCCCTCCAGTCAGGCCTCTGCGTACCGACCTTCCTTAACTCGGGGGAATCAACTGCAGGGAAGGATGTATGCCCTATCAGCGGAGGAAGCTGAGGCAGCACGGAAGTGGTAGCTGGTACATTTTAAATTTAAGAATTTCCTTATGTTAAATATTGATGACCTGCTGAAATTATATGCATTGTTACACTAGGTGTCCTATCTATATCGGGCATACCAGCCTATGTTTTATTCGATTCAGGAGCTACACATTCATTCGTATCTAAGAGATTTGCTGAGAAACTTGGCATGCCACCCAGGACCCTAGATCATGGGATGATTATTAGTATACCTACTGGTAAAGTTACACAGTTGAAGGAGGTGTATGGGTCGTGCCCAGTGGAAATCAGTGGGAAGAAATTGGATGCACAACTCATTAAATTCAATATGCAGAATTTTGATGTTATACTGGGCATGGATTGGTTGTCGGCTAATCGAGCTAATATGATGTGTGTTGAAAAGCTGATTATGGTGACAGATGATGAAGGGAGAGAATTAGTATACCGAGCAGATAAAATGAAACGAGAGAGAAAGGTCCTCGTCTCTGCCCTTCAAGTGGTAAAGTTGTTGGAGAGTGGATGTCAGGGCTACTTAGCATCAGTACTTGATGTTGATGCAAGGATTACACCTCTAAAAGAGGTAAAGGTGGTTAAAGAGTTTCCTGACGTCTTTCCAGATGATCTGATGCATTTACCGCCTGATAGAGAGTTGGAGTTTGCCATAGACTTGGTTCCTGGAGCAGCTCCAGTGTCTAAAGCCCCATACCGGATGGCACCAGCCGAACTGAAGGAGTTGCAGATGCAGTTGCAAGAATTGTTGGAGAAGGGGTTTATTCACCCAAGTGTTTCACCTTGGAGTGCCCCAGTATTGTTTGTCAAGAAGAAAGATGGCAGCTTGCGTATGTGCATTGATTACCGGGAATTGAATAAGCTAACCATTAAGAACCGGTATCCATTGCCACGCATTGATGATTTATTTGACCAACTGCAGGGTGCCAAGGTATTTTCAAAGATAGACCTTAGATCAGGCTATTATCAGCTCAAGATAAAGAGCAGCGACATACCCAAGATAGCATTCAGGACTCGGTATGGTCACTATGAGTTCCTAGTGTTATCTTTTGGGTTAACCAATGCACCGACAGCATTTATGGATTTAATGAATCGAGTATTTCACGATGTCCTCGATAAATGGGTAATTATTTTTATTGATGACATCTTGATCTACTCTAAGACAGAAGAGGAGCACACTCAACACTTGAGGATGGTATTATAGAGGCTGCGAGAACAACAATTGTTCGCCAAATACAGTAAATGTGAGTTTTGGCTTGAGCAAGTTGGATTCCTGGGACACGTAGTGTGTAAGGCCGAAATCGAGGTGGATCCTGACAAGGTGAAAGCGGTAGTAGAATGGGAAAGCCCTAAGAATGTTACTGAAATTTGAAGTTTCTTGGGTTTGGTTGGGTACTACCGGCGCTTCAATGAGAACTTTGCTCGAATCTCAGCACCAATGACTAAATTAACCAAAAGGGGTGTGAAATTCGACTGGGTAGACGAATGTGAGAAGAGTTTCCAGGAATTGAAGAAGAGGTTGGTGTCGGCCCCTGTGTTGACCGTTCTTGAGGGCACAGGTGGAATGACAGTCTACACTGACACTTCTAAGGTTGGTTTGGGTTGTGTCCTCATGCAACGCGGCAAGGTAATAGCTTATGCATCCCGACAACTAAAGGAATATGAGAAGAACTACCCCATTCATGACTTGGAATTAGCCGCAATCATCTTTGCTCTAAAGATTTGGCGACAATAGTTGTATGGGGAGAAGTGCGAGATATACAGTGATCACAAAAGCCTTAAGTACTTTTTCACCCAGAAAGATTTGAACATGAGGCAGAGGAGATGGCTTGAGCTCATGAAGGATTATGACTACGACATTCAGTATCATCCTGGTAAGGCTAATGTAGTGGCAGATGCATTGAGTCGGAAGGCACAGACTGTATCACTCTCACATTTAGCAGTCAGCCCACCACTCGTGCAAGAAGCGACGCTAATGGATGAAACCCTCCTATATGAAGGAGCAACCTTAGAGCTTGAATATCAACTAGAAAACCTTAAATGGTTGACTGTATCACTGGCGGCTCTACAGGTGCATCCGACTATTAGGCAAGAGGTGATAATGAAACAACCTTTGGATCCCGAATTACAGCGGATCAGAGTTAAGGTTTAAGATCAAACAATGAACGACCCTGATTTTGTTTTAGCCAGCGATGGGGCATTGATGTTTCGAGGCAGATTGTGTGTGTCCGATGATTTGGATATACAAGATAAGATAGTGCGGGAAGCACACAGCTCTGAGTACTCACTCTACCCAGGAAATACAAAGATGTATAAAGACCTTAAACAAAATTACTGGTGGCCAAGCATGAGAATCACGATAGCCCTGTATGTGGCGACTTGTCTTACATGCCAGAAAGTAAAAGCTGAGAGGCATCGACCTTATGGTACTCTTCAGCCACTCCCAGTACCAGACTGGAAGTGGGACAGGATTACAATGGACTTCGTCACCGGACTACCATGTACACCTAAGGGGATGGACGTGATATGGGTGATCGTGGATCGGCTTACTAAGACTGCTCATTTCATTCCCATCAAGACCAAGTTCTCTATGGCCAAATTAGCACAACTTTATATGGATAGCATAGTGCGCTTGCATGGAGTTCCAGTGAACATTGTATCAGATAGGGACCCA
>NC_056561.1:20847322-20860343 GCF_013358625.1 Macadamia integrifolia | reverse complement strand
CTATAACAACAGTTACCAAGCTACAATTGGGATGGCTCCGTATGAGGCATTATATAATAGGAAGTGTAGGACTCCTCTGTATTGGGATGAGGTAGGCGAACGCCGAATGTTAGGACCTGAAATGATACAGATGACTTGTGACAAGGTCGATGTTATTCGGGAAAGGATTAAAGCAGCTCAGTCACGTCAAAAGAGCTATGCGGACAACTGCAAGAAAGACATTGAATTTCAGCCAGGAGAAAAGGTGTTTCTCAAGATCTCTCCTACAAAAGGGTTGCAAAGATTTCATAGAAAGGGGAAGTTGAGCCCGAGATACATTAGCCCATTTGAGATCTTAGCTCAGGTTGGCTCAGTAGCCTACATGCTTGCTCTGCCACCTTCACTCGGGGATGTTCATAACGTATTTCATGTATCCATGCTGAAGCGATACGTTCATGATCCATCTCATGTATTACCTGTGGAACCATAATATCTAGAAGCTGATATGACCTATACAAAGTAGCTAGCTGAAATTTTGGACCGAAAGGTGAAAACCCTTCGCAACCGCTCCATTTCCTACGTAAAGGTGCAATGGGCTAATCATTCACTTGAAGAAGCATCTTGGGAGAAAGAGGATGAAATCCAAGCCAAGTACCCTCATCTTTTTGAACAACCAGGTACGCCAATTTTGAGGATGAAATTTTTAGAAAGGGGGGGTAAATGTAATACCCTGCTTCTTAAACCCGGTCTGATTACACGGTTGACCCAGTTTAACCATGTAGGACCCAAACCAGAGAGGGTTAAGGCGGGTTCCTTATGGACCATAATGGCGGGGGTAACTTTGAACACCGATTGGCCGGACAAGTCCGAATCAGTGCCAGAGGAGACGGGTGTACCCAAGCCGTGTACATGCACATATCATAAGGCCATGTATGGATAAAGCAGGTATGTAGCCGTATCTTAAGGCGCATACGTATATTACATCTTATGCCAAGAGTGAGATTTGTGCCGAGAGTCGAATTCTGTCAAAATCCCACTTGTTGACCAAGTTTTGGCCTTCAGGTGGGCGGTCACAGGTGGACGCATCTGCCCACCTGAGTGACCCACCCATGAGGTTACAAGATGTTCTAAAAATTATAAATAGCTATCATTATGTTTTTCCTTTTTCTCATTTATGACACTCGGGCATTTGGTGAGAAGAGTAAAGAGGAGAGAGAAAAGAAGGGAAAGAAGAGGAAAAGGGAAGGAAGAGGAAGAAGAAATGGATTTCAGTGGCGCCAAGGTTTGATCTTCCCATTCCAACGCCGGATCTACGATTGGAGGTGAGCAAAGGCTATGTTTCTTAAACTTTCACCAAACCCAAGTAAAACTCTTGATTTGGGTAGAGTTCCTTTAGATCTTGTAAATCCCACTTGAGATGATGAATCTAAGGTTTGATAGATGGTCTATGTGTTGATTTTGAAGGTTTCGAAGAAGTGTTTATAAGGTTGGAGAAGCATTGGTGATTTGAAGTGATTTTGGGGTTTTGAAGGAGTTCTTAAGCAAAGAAGGTAAGATGGCTTTCCATTCCTTAAATCTAACCTAGATCTAGGCTATAACCATCTTATGAGACCTTGAATGTGTGGAGAATGGGTTTGGAAAAGCCCCATTTGATTCTCCAAAGGTTGGGAAAGGTTTGAAAAAAAATGGCATTTTCTCGCCAAGACTGGTGGGCCAAACTGATGGCCCAAATGGCCCGCCTGAGGGCACCCGCCTAAGAGGGTAGGCCCTTGAGGCCAACCAGCGGGCCCAATCGGTGGGCCGATCGGTGGGCCAACCTGCCTGTCGATCCTAACAAGGCCCTCGGGGCCAACCGATGGGCCCAACCAATGGGTCAACCTACCCGTCGGTCATGACTGGTGGGTCAAGACAGGTGGGCTGTCCGACCCACCCGAGAGGCTCCTAATCCCCCATTTAAGTTCGAATGGGCCCAAAACGGACGTGCGACCTTCTTTTAGGATTCTAAACATGATTTTGTCACCAAATCTTGTTAATTTTGACCCTAAAGTGGTGAAATGCTAATCTCATTCACTCATGATAGGTTCACCAAATCTTACGCTTCTCGCACCGGATCTCATCCGTACCAGGCATGAGTCTTTGTACACTACAAATAAGTGGGGAGAGGACATTTGGCCTTATGTTAAGGCTTGTTTGGCATTCATCTAATTGTATCTAGACTAGTCATGTCATCATGCAATGCTATGTAGCTTAGCCATCCTCATATTTGATGCCATGTGTGCTGTGTTTATTTCTCAATGCCAAATGATGATATGCTTACGTGATGAATGTTGACATCATCATACATGGTGCATTAATAGACTAGATGCTATAGTCGGCTTGAAAATGAGTGTATTGGTGGCCCGTGGAATGGGACGCAGAGGCATTATGCAATCGTATTATGTCATACAGGAGCATGCGGTGTAGGATTATCATCTTCTCGTGCTACGACCCTTCCCAACAGGGGTTGAGGTGTTGGGTTACCATTTGGGGGGAAGCAGTGGTCGTGGTTGTCAAGTCACTGTGGCGGTTAGATATACGCCCGGCTGGTCATTAGGATAGTCGGCAACCCCGGTGGTATATTCAAGAGGGCCAATCATACTGCTTTTAAATTACTGGAGGTAGCACCTTTATTTTCTGTCATTTACTTTTATGTTAAGAGCCAGTGGTCGACATGTTTTACTTTTTCGAGTACTCACGGTGGGCCTTCTCCGACAGCTCTATGGGCGTATCGCGGGATGGAGTTCGTGGCTCATACCCAGAGTATACGCACACTGTGGTTGTAGTAGCACTAAACCAAAGACTTAGTAATGTTGTTTAGGTGGAAGTGATTAAAAATGAATTGCATAGCATGTAGTGCATATGGTTGTGATTTGTTGTGTGGACTGCGGTGTCGTCCTTCTTTTCACTTACTGAACTAGTGAGCTCATCCCACGTGTGCACCTCTTTTAGATGATTTTGCAGGTCATCAATCTTAAGAGCATGGATCGGGCCCCACAGTTGAATTCCCTGAAGAGGATTGGTGGGTACCCGAGGAATTAGAGCACGGCACAGATTGCTCATGCGAGGGCTGTGCTGCGGGACCGCAGTTTTGATACCGAGCTAAGTTTTACTTTGATACCAAGCTGAGCTCTACCTTTTGATACCGAGATGAGCTTTACTTTTGATACCGAGCTGAGCTCTACCTTTTGATACTGAGCTGAGCTTTACTTTTGATACCGAGCTGAGCTCTACTTTTGATACCGAGCTGAGCTGTACTCTTTGTGTTTTTGATAATCCCTTTTGTGTATTTGATATGTAAATTGTATTCTTTTGTGTAAATATCATGCCTGCGGGCCCATATGTACTTAACTATGTATTACAATTTGGGTATCAAGTATAATTGGAATATTTACAGGTAAATTAAGTCTTCTGCTAAACTGATGAACACTTTCTTAGTTGTGTGTATGTTGTGGTTGGATACTGTATCAGATGATCCTGGCAGGTTTGAGTTAACCGGTGTTAACCCGATCACCGATCCGCTTCTGTGTGAACGGGGTGTGACAACGCACGTCGTCGGACTCCACCAAAAATCGACCGACGATGAAGGTAAAAAAAAAAGGCGATGGGTAAACTCGGTAGGGTTTCTGAGATAACCCAATGATGTAATGAGTCAGTCCATAAACCAACCATGTTTGACCCTATCAACCTTTGACTGGGTCGATTGACCGTTGACCACCGGGCCCAAAAACCCAGAATTTTAACCCAAAATTTGACCTGGGTACTTGACCCAAAAACCTAGAATATTGACTCAAAATTTGACCCAGGACTAATATGGTCGAACTGGGTTACGCTGCTTGTGTCACGCCCCATTCACATAGAATTGGACCAATAACCGGGTTCCCTTTGGGTAACCCAAAACTATCAGGATCATCTAATACAATAATCACAGCACAACAAGCCACAAGTAATCATGGAATATAATAATAAAATTCAATGGAAGTCTTGTCGTATATAAATACATAAAAATCCCCATACACTCTTGATACCCAAATTTTTATACATAGTGTATTTACATATGGGACTATAGGCATAATATTTGCATAAGAAATAGTAATTTAACTATTGAGAGCACAAAAGGGGTGTATACCAAAAGAATAAAAAAGGAGAATAGCAAATAGAGTCTGCTACTGTTGCCCCGTAACACAGCTCTCGCATGGACAATCATCACTGTGGTTGAATCATTCTGGGACCCACCAACCCCCCATTGGGGTTTTTTTATGGAACCCGACAAGGGTTCCTCTACCGAGTAGCCTGCACAATCATCTAAAAAAGTGTATACACGTGGGATGAGCTCACTAGCTCAGTAAATGGAAAGAAAGACGCACACAAGCAATTGTAATTCAAATGGCACTATATGCATGAGATTCATTTTAAACATATTTCACCTAAGCAAGCATTACTAGGTCATAGGTCACATGCTACTCACAACCACAGTGCATGTATACCCCAGGTACAAGAAGCATTCATCATACCACAATACGCCCATAGGGTTATCAGAGAAGGCTAATCGTGAATACTCAGAAAAGTAAATCGTGGTCGAACCACAACAGAAAATAAATACAGTACAATTGGCCCTCTGAATATATCACCAAAGTTGTCAACTGTCCTAATGATCAGTCAGGCGTACTTCTAACCGCCACAGTGATCCGTGATCGATGCTTCCCCCAGTAATAACCCAACACATAAACCCCTGTTGGGAAGGGTCATAGCATAAGGGAATGTGAAATCCTAATCATATGCTCCTATATGAGATAGTACGACTGCATAGTACTTTTGTGTCCCATACCACGGTGTACCAATGCATTCGTTTTCAAATCGACTACAACATCTATTTTAGAAATCCCATATATATTCGACAATCATCATCATAATCCAACATTTGATAAATTCACACTCATGATTCCAAGCAAGTAACAAGTATTTAGAAATTTAAGATACCACATATTCAGTTCCAAATGCATCAACAGTATTCAAGCATATGCATGAGAATAGCATTTGTGATGTTAATATGTTATGTAAATGAATGCAAACAATGCTAAAAACACTCTAAAAATAAAGTCAGAGTCCTCTCCCCACTTACCTATTCTTGTAGGATAATATGCACTCACGGTATGGGTAAGATCCGGAGTGAAGACGAATGTCTCAAAACCTAACACAAATAGGAATTTAGAACATGTCCATTTTGAAATTCTAAATGATGTAAGATATGGTCATGACGCGTTTAACAATGCATAGAAGGCTTTCGTCGAGTTTGAGTTCCAATGGAGCTCAATTGGGTAACAGGTGGGTAGGAGGACCCACCCGTGCAAACTACCCAAGCAGACAGCACATAGACATAGATCGATGGGTCATACTGGTGGGTCTGGTACTCATTAGTCCTACCCGTCAATAGGTCCAAAGGGAATCGGTGGGTGCTACCGACGGGTCTGTTACCCATCGATAAGCCCAGAGGCACTGGCGAGATTGGTGGATCATACCAGTGGGTCTGGTACCTGTCGGTCCTATTTACCGATTGGACCAGAAGCCTAGGTAAGACTGGGGGTCACACTGGTAGGTCTGACGACTCACCGGTGATACCCACCAGTGTTATGCGGGTTTTACTGCTCTTCTTCCTTTCTTCATTTCTCCTCATGGGGACCCAAGGGGGTTGTTCCCACTTCATTTCCTACACATTCTAAACTTCATTTACTTGATTATTCCATGGGTCTGAGTCATCATCAAGATTTGGGGAAAGAAATTATACCTTAGCTCGAAACCTCAAAACTTAAGATCACCTTTCCAAACTTGAAATGTCACCTCAATAACTCCAAATCTTTGTTTCTCTTTCCTCTTTCCTCAAACCTTCAAGGAAATCACACAAGGGTTCCATTACTCCTTTGATTAGACCATACACAAAAGGGTTTCATCATATTACAATGGTTTAGGGTGTTACTTACCTCAAAACGTAGATCTCCAAACACCGGTGACTATTCCTGTAGCGAAAAGGTAAGTTGCTGCTCTAGAAGCCAAGGGGAACCTTCTTCCCTTCTTCTTTTTCTTTTTTCTTTCTCTTTTCTCTTCTCACCAACCTTTGCTGAAAATCATAAATGGGAGAGAGAGGAAGGTATAAATGTTATTTATACCTTGGCTAATAAATTTCCTCTAAGGCATGTTTGGTTTTGCCCCTTTAGGAACCAAAACGTATTAAATTGTGATACCGACCAAAATAGCCGACATTATCGTACATATGGGGTCTCATTATGATGAGGAATCCGAAATACATGTGCTCACTTGAATTGGGCTTGCAGGGGTCCATGATACACATACAGACAGGTCACACTAATGGGTCTCGCACCTTCCAATGACATTCACCAGTTGGTCAGAACAAGCCAACCTTACTGTATTTTGGAGGAAAATAGAATCTTAACATGTATCTCGCTCTTGCCACGTGTTGTGGACTAAGTGTTCATCATTCAACATGATGACATACCTTTTCTATTTATACATGGCTTTGTGATACATGTAAGGGCATGGCTTAGGCGTGTGAGTCACATTGGGTACTGGTCTCAATCTTGTCCGGCCACTCTGTATTTTATATCAACCTTGCTGTCATATACCATAGGGCACCAGCATCGACCCTTTCCAATTAGGACCCTACAAGACCAAATCGAAGCAACCAGTCAATAAATCGGGTTTAGAGAGTAGGGCTCTACAACTTGGGTCGAACCATCCAGTTCAATCAGACTGAAATGGTTGGTTTGGGCAAACCATAATTGATTTTGACCTATTTTTTCTACAACTTCAAATGGCTCGTATAGGCAAACAATGAGAAATTTTTCATCTTGATTTTTTACGTTGAGTCTAGTTTTTTGTGCTCTTCGTTTTATTATGAGCCTAGTTTTGGTCAACTTTTATGATCTATTTTGTAAAAATTACAAGTATAGGAGTTTTATGATTCTTCTTAATTTTTTCTCTTAATTGGAAGAAATGAAAGAAAACCAGCCCATATATTACTTGCATATCAGTACATAAACTTGTTTATTAATTAATGATAGTCCATGCTTTTGTTTATATATATTATTTTATTCATGCTTATACAATCCCACGTTTAGCGGTCGGAATTGAATTTGTAGATTATTGCAGTGAGATTGGATGAAATCCACTAAAGTGGTAAAGTTCAACTTTATTGCAATAGAATACAAATCAAATGTCTTCTTTGTTTGAAAAGACATAGAAGAATGGTTGGTAGCAAGGTTGCTAATGTTCACCCAAATGTGACATTATCAAAGAGAAGTTAAAGTTAAAGCAAATGAAAACAGAATAGGGATTTTTCAACCTAGAGGATGTTGTCCTTCCAAAGATGGTAGTATTTTTTGAAAGTTAGAAGAAGTCTTACAGTAATAGCAGAAACTTGAGTGGACCAGTGTGTTTCAGACCCAAAGGTCAGGAATGTAGTTTCGGTTGACACTCTTGAAGTAATTGATAATTGAGCATTGTAATGTTTAATTTTACTAATAGTTACATGCTTATTTTTTTACATATATGTTTGTATATTGAATAGAATATTCTTTATTGAAATATTCAATAGGATGTCTTCTAGTTTTGGTATACTTAATATTCCTAAGCTTACTGGGGATAATTTCAACAAATAAATGGAAAACTTAGAGGTTCACATGATTTTCAAGGACCTAGACCTGTGTGCTATGACTACCAAACCAACAGAACCTACTGCAATCAGTAGCCCACTGAGAAAGGGGATTATGATAAGTGGGTCACTGCAAACAGGAAGTCTTTGGCCGTTATTAAAAGTGTTTTCCCTGAGTCTATCAAGGATAGTGTTGCTAAAATGGATACTGTTTTTGAGTATTTGGCTATAATAAAAGTCAAGTTTGATAACTCTAAGAAATCACAGGCTCAATACCTCATGAGTCAATTGACTGGGGCTAGATTTGATGGAGTAAGAAGTGCTATAGTACATACTGGAATTGGTTTCCTTGGGAAACAAGATCAGAGGTGCAAGTATTAACTTTGATGATGACTTCGTGGTCACCATTGCTTTGAACTCTCTTCTTGAGAGCTACAAGACTCTTAAGACTACTTATAATGCACTACTAAAAGACAAATGGGGTCTTGATGAATTAATCACTATGGTAACTCAGGAAGAGAGACAATTAACAAGACCAAAGTTGAAAGTGTTAGACCTCATTCACACTGACATCTATGGGTCTTTTCCTATCCCTACACTCACTGGGTACTGTTATTTCATAACTTTTATCGATGATTGGTCATGATATGGTTATGTCTTCATTATTAGTGAGAAATCTAGTGCTCTGGATGTTTTTAAGATTTTTAAAGTTGAAGTTGAATTTTTTCACTCCAAGAAGATCAAAGTGGTCAGATCCGATAGGGGTGGAGAATATTATGGGAGAAGTGGTGCTTTTGAGCAATTACTTGGTCCTTTTACAAAATTTTTGCAAGAACATGGGATAGCTCCTCAATATTTTATGTCTGGAACACCTCAGCAGAATGGAGTAGTGAAAAAAAGAAATCATACTCTGAAAGACATGGTCCATACTATGGTAAGCAATACCACTTTACTAGAATCCTTATGGGGAGAGACACTTAAAAATGTTATTTATCTTCTTAATAGAGTGCCAAGTAAGTCTATGAATAAGACTCCCTATGAACTCTGGAGTGGCAGAAAGCCTAGCCTTAGACACTTGCAAGGGTGGGGGTGTCAGGCAGAAGCCAAACTCTTTAACCCTCAAGAAAAAGTTTTTGACTCAAGGAATACAAGTTACAATTTTTTGGGATACCCAGAGAGGTCTAAAGGATATAGATTCTATTGTCCCGGCCTAAGACATAAAATTATAGAGACCACTTATGCTAGATTTGTTGAATACAATGAAGAATCTAGTACACCTCGTAATTTCTCTTTTAAAGAGGAGGAGTATGACACTCTTGAGATAGCACCTGTTGAGTTGAGAAATTCACTTCTTAATCTTGATCTCATCCTATTTGATGATATGGTCACTCAAACTCCAACTGAATATGACTTGCAAGTTGCGATAGATATTGCTATTGCAGACCCACTGTCACCTCCTAATACTGTTGATATTGGCAATCTTCCACCTAAACCTGTAAGGAGGTCTACCAAAGTGCGTAAGCCTTCTTTGCACTCTGATTATGTTTCTAATTTGAATGAGTGTGAGTTTGACAACGATAAGAAGAAGACCCTGTTAGTTTTTTTCAAACTATTAATCATAAGTATTCAGACAAATGGGTGGAAACAATGAAGGAAGAGCTGTCATCCATTAGCAACAATGGAGTATGGGAATTAGTGCAAATTCCAAGGGATTACAAGGCTATTGCTCCAAGTGGGTTTTCAGAATCAAGATCGATTCTCAAGGTAGAGTAGAATGCTACAAAGCTAAACTCGTGACAGAGGATTTTACTCAACGAAAGGGGATAGATTACAAAGAAACCTTCTCAGCTGTCTCATCAAAGGACTCATTCAGAATTATCATGGCCATTGTTGCCCACTTTGACCTGGAGTTACATCAGATAGATGTGAAAACAGTCTTTCTGAATAGAAAACTATCAGAGCAGTTGTACATGAGACAACCAGAAGGTTTTGAGGAAAAGGGTAAAGAGAATTTTGTTTGTATGTTGAAAAAGTCTCTTTATGGATTAAAGCAAGCATCTCGACAATGATACTTGAAATTTGATCGAGTTGTGACTTCTTTTGGTTTTGTATAGAATCCAATAGATCAATGCATATATCTGAAGCTCAATGGGAGTAGTTTCATCTTTCTTATGGTCTATGTGGATGACATTTTGTTGGCTAGCAGCAACAAGACACTATTGATGGAGACTAACGGTTTTCTATTAGAAAACTTTGAAATGAAGGACATGGGTTAAGTTAGTTATGTGATTAGAATCGAGATTAGTCGTGATAGACCGCGGGGGCTTCTTAGGTTATCACAATGGGCATATCTTGATAGAGTTTTAAAAAGATTCAACATGTCTAAATGTTCAAGTGGTGAAGCACCTACTAGTAAAAGAGATAAGTTGAACAAGCAACAATGTCCAAAGAATGATATTGAGTGGAGCTCAATGAATGGGGCAAGCCTTATGCCTCTACCATTGGAAATCTGATGTATGTACAAGTTTGTACTCGTCCTAATATTGCCTTTGCAAACAGTGTACTTGGCAGGTTCCAATCTAATGCTAGTCTGGCGCATTGGACTGCAGTTAAGAAGGGCATGCATTATCTATAGAGGATAAAGGACTTCAAGCTAGGGTTTATTAAATCTGAGAAATTTGAAGTGGTGAGGTATTCTGACTCGGACTTCAATGGGTGTACTGATGATAGAAACTCTACCTTTGAATACATTTTTTTGTTCGGAGGAGGAGCTATTTCTTAAAAGAATGCCAAACAAACTATTTTAGCTTCATCCACTATGCAAGCTGAGTTTGTGGCACTTTATAAGGCTACCAATCAGGCAATGTGGCTGAAGAATTTCATATCTAAACTGAATGTTGTAGAATCCATCTCTAAGCTTTTGCATTTATGGTGTGACAATAATTCTGTTGTTTTCTTTGCGAAGAACATCTGGTTCATGAGAAGATTAATATTGGGAAAATCATTGTTGAGCATATTGTTACTAAAGAAATGGCTACTGATCCTCTGACTAAAGCTCTTCCAGTGGGAGTTTTTAAAACTCATGTTTCTAACATGGGTGTGATGAAATCTTTTGATATGCTTGTTTAGTGGGAGTTTATTTATCCTTAGTGGTATCGTAATGAGCATTATTTTGTTAGATCATACATTATGAACACAATTTATATTGAGGACGTTTACTTTCCAGTATAGTGTTCATTTATATTCTCTCTTATCGTATTATTGTATGATTATTGTGGTTTATCTTGACATGTCACAGTTAATAGCAGTAGTTAGCCAAGTTTCATGATTTATAGCAGTATTTATCCTAAATCCATGGAGGTGGTTATTAACCACAAGAGGTATGTCAAAGTGAGATATTAATTCAAGAAAAGAGTTGTTTGCCTAAGTATTGATTAATATCAAAGTTCATTACCTGTGATATTTTTAAGGTAATCTTTAGATCAAGAAAAGACTTATAAGGAATGATATATCTTATATGATCAGAGTTATGATATCAATTCCTTATATATATATATATATATATATGTTTCTAGGCAATTTGAATTAATAATTTTTTATTATTTGTAACATTAGATAGTTATGTGCTATATATTGAGTTATATTTTCTACTATTATTCAACAATAGAAATTATTGTTTAGATCAAAGTTTGTTTGAGTGGTATTCAGTCATGTGATTATTTGGTCAGATGTCAATGGAAAGATATCGGTATCAGTGTTGCCTAAGTGGGAGATTGTTAGGACTCTTATATGGGCCCAAGAGAATAAGGATCATTCTAATTAGGAAACTCCTAGCCATTTTCTATTGTGGGGGTGGAATAGGATTTAGGGATTCACAATAATATTTTGGGAGCAATACTTTCTCATAAGAGCAAGTGTAAAAATAAAGAGAAAACCCCAGAGTAAGAGATTACAGAAGATCTCAGTAGAAGGATTCATATTGCGTAGTTCTTCATCACAGATCGTAAGACAAACAGTTCGTGGGGCAAACTTTAACCTTGGTTTAGGGTTTCCATTCACGCTCAACAGGTATGTGACTGATCCCTTTTATAATTCATTCTTGTATTCTATACACTATAGGTTATTCTCATGATTCTAGGGTTTAGAATCTCTAATATATATGTCTCGCCTACTCAGATACTTTAACTTGAAATCCTACAAAATCGTATGGCCATATCCAGAGTTTTTTTTTTTTTTTTTTTTTTTTTTTTTTTTTTTTGAAGTAGAACATATCCAAAGTTGAATTGCCATAAAGGTTGACTACTTGTTGCCAAAATGAGTGAATGGCTTACAATAGAGTATCAACATCAAAACTACTTCAACACAATTTTGATTGCTTACGATGGATACTTTTTATTATGTGTAACAGGACATATACATGATAATGGTGGTGTATTGATACACCATTATTAGGTAATAGTAATTAATTATTTATATGTTCATCATTTTACGCATTTCAATGTTGTTGCATATGTTGGTTTTAACCCGCTACTTATCTCGGCTTGCCTCTATTGCATTGAGCTATTGTTGCATTGGATTGAGAGATTTATGGAAAAAAAAAAATCTTATTATTCAATTCATACCTTCTTGCCTATAACCTATTCATAATATTGGCATTGGGTGGTATGCCACAATTATGTTTTACATACTCCATTTGAACCCTACTTGGCATATTCACTAGAGAAAAAAAATTACATTTGTTTAAATATTATAAAATTTCTTTAAAAGACATTTTTTTTATTATTATTTGTTACGTTTGAAAATTGTTTTTGTCTATATTATATATATATATATATTAAAGATTTTTGTTTTCATTCCACTTAGTAAATAATTATGACTTCCACTACATATGTCATTTGTTAATGGAGTATGGTTTTATTTCACTTAATTTAATTTAAATATATAATATAAAATTTTGGTTTTGTTGAGTTTTCAACTAATCTAAGATTTTACTTTTCTCATGACTTATCTTTGGAATTTATTCCTCACACAAAAAACATGTTCAACTTACTAATTCATAGCTAAAGCTTGTGATATGGTTTGAGAGAGAGAGAGAGAGAGAGAAATCCACCATTGTAGAAGACTAAAATATTGGGTCACTTGAGAGAACAAAAAAAAGAACGTCCGTGGAAATAATTTTTCACTTCCGCAACAATCTCCTTCACCATCAACATCTCCATCTCTATTTTGATTATTATCTAACAACTGTTTACCTAGGGTTACTCGAGAGAAAAGAACAACAACTTCTTCGAAAATATTTTCCCCCTTTGATTACAATCTCCTTTTGTGGATATAGATTTG
>NC_056561.1:20783255-20847288 GCF_013358625.1 Macadamia integrifolia | reverse complement strand
AAAAAAAAAAAAAACAATAGTCTAGCTTTTTAGTGACAAGCAAAATCACATAACAATCTTGCTCAAATACATATATACTAGATTTGGATTCTTCCTTGTGTTGTATTGTATATTAATATCATGATATCATTATTAGTTTTTGGTATATAAATATTAAATGGTATTTGTATTAGTTTTGCATGTGTTTTATATATGGTACGTATTGTATGTTTAGATTAAAGGCATATATATTATATAATAATTTAACATAAGGGTTCATATTCAGTGGTGATCTAGATTTAATGATTCTAATATGAAAAAAAAAAAAAAAACTAATTGAAGAGATAGTATCTTGACATGCAACAAAAAAACATTTTCTTTTTAATTCTAAAAATAAAAATTGTTTTAATGTAAAAGAGAGAGAACACTTTCTTTAGGATTACATACATACATACGGGTTTCGTTTACAAGGATTTTGTGTGCTAATCAGGCCAGAAGAACAACTACCTCATTAGTAGGCTTGAGATAAAAAACCAAGTGTTGCAAAGAGTTATACACATCTAGAAATAAAGGTATCACGTTTAAAGGCCATGAGGTATATGTTAGGGCAAAATTAAGTTCAGTATGTTGTAGGTCTTTCGAATTGCTCCACACTTCCTTCACGTCCTATTCCTTCAACTTTGCCTGATGTGCCCTCAGTAGGAGACCCCTTGTGCCTGCTTCAAGCGAATTTCATATTATCAAGTAATTAGTCATTAGTAATTAACAATTTCCCTCAAACATAATTCCCAACTAGTGATATGGAGGTTGGGTTAGAAACAACTGCACAACAATGAAGTTGAGTCTTGGAATGTCAACAGTCAGCAATTGGGAGAGAGAGGTTACCTGTTGTGTGGGCTGCTCCTGCTTTTTAGGTTGGATAGTATTAATCCACCATAATGCAGGGGAGAGAATTTTAAAAGTATTTGTTGTGACACCCAAAAATACTTCAAGTATCAGACTCGCTTGGGAGATTAGTGAGGTGTCCCTATTAAGAATACGATAAGTACTAGGGGGTTTGGGAGATTGGTGAGGGTGTGCAAAATTTAGTCTCATATCACCTAGGGGGAGATTACTAAGCCAGTTAATAACCTCTAACCTCCTTAGCATTGCATAATGTTTTTTAAAGCCTTGAGGCTCGGCCAAAGAAGATAATATTGTGCAAGGTTAATGGAACCAGGGTGTACAAATGGTATCAGAGCAGACTCTGACAGTGTATGGAGCCACAACGAGACCCTGTGCCAAAAGGGTGGAAGTTGTGACACCCAAGGATACAGCAAGTACCAAACTCGCTTGGAAGATCGGTGAGGTGTCCCTACTAAGAATACGACAAGTACTAGGGGATTTGGGAGATCAGTGAGGGTTTGCAAACTTTAGTTCCACATCGTCTAAGGAGAGATTATTAGGCTAGTTAATAACCTCTAGTCTTCTTAACATTGCACAACGTGTTTTAAGGGCTTGAGGCCCATGGGTCAAAGAGGACTATTTTGTACAAGATTAATGGGGCTAGGGCATTATAAATTGATTTTTGTTTTTATGAAATTTTGTTATTTCTATGAGATCATATAAAATAACAAAAGATAATAAAAGTAGAGAAGAAAAAATTAAGATCATTTCTAGGATACAGTTAGAATTAAAAAATACATAATCAAATGTTGAAAAGTGAGTACTAAGAGAGAAGCAGTATATAAAACCAATGGGCTGGCTACCCAGATTCTCTTGTGACTTTTTACCCACTAACTTCATGGATTCAAATTCAGACTTAATGATGTTACCCAAGAATCTCTCCCCCTCCTCGCATTCTCTTGGCAAAGCTCAGGCCATGACTGTGAGGTCCATAGTTCTAAGCATTAGTGTCAGACGATCCAAATTGGTTTGGCATGTCTCCAATCCTGATACCTGGTCATACTATATCGGTTGAAGAGTATAGGTCAAGGGTAAAAACGGTTGAAGAGTATAGATCAAGGGTAAAAAAAAAAATCAAACAAATTATCCTTTTAAGGAAAATAAGGGGTATTTCTATCTGATCGAGTAATCCGACACCGATCCCTTTCAATACCATTATGAGATCCTTGTTAAGAATGACCGTCTTATCAGAACAAAATTTAGCTACTGCCTAAGTTATGGCTGCAATCCTAACTGGCAATCACCGAAATAGAATCTTAAAAAATATTTTAAGATATTAAAAAAGAAAATATTTATGAAAAAAGAAAAAAAGGATTTATTCTATTTCTCTGGCTATCAATAGAAATTACAACAACTTCACTTCAACCCGAGCAGCAATCAAAATTTATCTCCGTCAGAGATTGATACCAGATCAACATTGAAGAGGCCTAGAAACCGTGACAAGACGTGCTGTTTCTATGAGCAGACGTGGTATATCAATTATGAATGCTGGAGTTGGGCCCACAGATATAATCTCTACGTACCATGTACTGTACTGCATAGTACCCCCTCCCTTCACGGTTGGAGCCTGGAGGAGATCCCCTCCCCTCCCCTCCCCCCATGCGCAATTGCTCAGGGACAAAAGTTCAGTGTTGAGAAATCAACCGCAACTGCTACTATCCGTAAAGCACGTATTTGTTGTCCTGTGACTCCTGTCTTTTGTTCCCATGCTCTACACAAAAAGCCATATGATACGACAATTGGCAAGCCCAAGCCCAAGCCCAAGCCCAAACTCAAGTCCAAGCCCAAGCCCAAGCCCAAGCCCAAGAGCGTCACGTCTCACCGGTACAGCAACAATAATTAGTCACCCGCCAATCACACCTTGCAACGTGGCCCTTCCGTCCACCTTTGGCTGTCAAACAGTAGCAAAGCAGGATGGCCGACATGAGGATAAGTGAACAGAAATACCCATCTTCCAACCCTACACGTGTTTCCAATGAAAGAATCCTCTGCCAGGGACGTACACGGGTCCAATTCCAAAATCACATCTCTTCACCCGGTCTGACCGGTCTCGTTGACCGTGTGAATTCCAGAAGACTAGAGTTGTGTGACTCGAGTGACTTACCCATAACCGGATCTGGTATCCCCTACCTGACGTTGACAGAAAACCCAAACAAACTGGTAGGGTTATTATCGGTATTCCGTATAGAAGGATCATGGGATGCCTTCACGTTTCCTTTCTCTGTCTATTAATAGAAGCGATTATGTTCTACGAGCCGTTAGATCAAAGGTTCAAAGGTCAATTCTGTAATTGACATGGAGGATATTTGCCTGCAAATATTGTTGTACACCCAGCTCTGTGCTGCTCTCAATTCAAAACTGTTTCAGACTTTAGTGTCTGCAACACTGTGAGAGAAAGAGAGAGAGAGAGATTGGAAATTAAAACTGATCACCGGAAATTGAGAAGATTTTGCCGGGAAAAATCCCCTGAAAATTTTTAGATTTAAACTGTCTCAATTTTTGGCCGGAGTTGGACGTCTTATTGGTGTTTAGACTGAGATATTTTGAAATGCAAGATTTTCAGGCGATGGGGAGTCGAGGAGGAGGAGGAGGAGGAGGAGGAGGAGGTAGAGTGTTGGGAGTAGACCGGAGACCACGTCCGTTGCCGAATCAAACCCTGAAATGCCCACGCTGCGACTCGCTCAACACCAAGTTCTGCTACTACAACAACTATAACCTCTCTCAACCTCGCCATTTCTGCAAGAACTGTCGGAGGTACTGGACCAAAGGAGGTATCCTCCGTAACGTTCCCGTCGGCGGTGGTTGCCGTAAGACCAAACGGTCGAAACCCAAACCCAAACCCAACTCAGAACCACACGAGGAGAGGAAATCAACGACTTCGCGTTCGAGCAGCGAGAGCTCCACTCACACAACCACGACGAACGAGGCAGCTTCTGCGCCTTCCTCATCGAACTCTGCTTCAGCTGCAACAGTAGGTTTACTCAATTTCCACGATTCGACACTGTTTGTCACTCAGAACCCTAACCTGAACACAGATTTCGAGCCGCCGATGTTGGATACCCTCGGGCAGGTGTCAGACGGTGGGATTTTCCCGGAGTTTGGGAGCTTTACGAGCTTGATGGCGACTTCAAATTCGACGTCTCTGGGGTTTAATTTCTCCGATATATCGCCGTTTCGGTTCCATCACCAACAGCAACAACAAGGGCAGAAGATAGTAAGCGAGGAGATGAAGATCCCAGAGTTGACGACGGGGTTGATGGATCAGACGGTGCCGGTCGACTTGGCTGAGATGCAGGGTAGGAACGCTAATGGGGGTGGGAGAGGGTTGCCGGAATTACAATGGCCGAGCAGTGGAGATCAAGGACTGTACGATTTGGGAAGCTCGGTGGATCAAAGTTATTGGGGTGAGAGACAATGGGCTGACAACGATCAACCTGTGTACCTCCCTTGAAGACAAAGCAACCAGTTGAGGGTCTACTAAACCTTCACTTACTGTCAGATTTTCTCACCATTTTTGAGTATTTTAACAGCAAAACAACCCAAATCGAACAGAGAAAGATTAGAAATTGTGCATCTGTGTAAATTTTCCTTTAGCCCTTTTTTCTCTTTTCCCCTTTTCTTTTGTGGATTTGATTGTAGTTTTGGCTTGATCATGGTGTGCGTCATCTATATTGCAACTAACTTGCATGAATTTTCTACAAGTTAAGATATTATCTTCTTTTTTTTTTAATTGAAAAATATAGAAGAAATATTGAGGTTTTTACTATAAATTCCTTGTTTGATCATAAATTTTATCTTCGTCTTTGTTAGAGTCAGAGATGCTTTGAAGTAGTCGAGTGCTATTGGATGAATCCGTAAGAACTTCAACATTCTTCGTCTATCTCTCTCTCTTTCTCTCATTCTTACTCTTCTCTTGGTGGGCTTGGGTTATATTTAAGAGAGCGAATCAGGACCTCATACGAAAATTGCTTTCATACGAGATTGATTCACAGATGGAATCTATCCAAAATTTGATCCACATTATTCTTCTCAATGCTTTCTTCAACCATCCTTCAATCAGACAGATGCAAATCAAGTTCCGTAAAGAGTTGTGTGTTGAATTCAGTTCAGCCATCACCCATGAGAAGACACAGTGAGCTATCAGGATGCCGTAATCATTCAATGATCGTATGAAGATAAATATCGCCGGTGGGGAGAGGGGAGAGGGGAGAGGGGAGAGGGGAGCAGGGAGCAATTTAGTGGATGAGATGGGACCACATGCCTATATGGGCTCGACCAGAAGAGGGGTGCAGTTACAATCCCACGTGGCAATTTGTGAATGACAGAGCCCTCCACCCCCGAAGCCCTCGAATTCATCTTTATTTGGCATTGGGATAGATTACTGATGTGAGAAACTTGAGAAAGGAATCATGGAGAGAGAGAGAGAGAGAGAGAGAGAGAGAGATTTGTAATGGTATTTGATGTCCGCAATGTGTGAGTGGATGATGATGTTGAGTGGTCCTCAAAGACCCCACTGAAGATGCCAACGCTCGTGGGTGATGATGACATATATGTTGGACGAAATTGGTATGAAAGCATGATTTTAAGAGTGATGATTGTCGGCCGCGAGCATCCGATGGTCGAGACGATATCGGCATGCCCTTTATATCGTTTTGGCTATCATTGGATGTTCATTATACCGTCACATCCACGGTAGAGGATGTTTTCATTAATTTTAAACATCGGATCGGAATGATCATTATTAGTTGGATTGGATTAGTAAATATTGATTGGATTGAATTGAATCGATCAATATTAAATTGACCCGCATTCCTGATGATACACTGATACACTGGCATAGTCCAAAGGTAAGAATACAATAAAAATAATTTTTTTTATTAAAAGTAGGAGTATGTCTGTTTGATCTAAACTGATTCAAACCGATTTGGCTTTGCTTGATTCTAAGTTGATTTTTCCTTTTTTCGGTGGTAAAAGATCGATCCTAAATTTTAATTTAGAACCTTGTATGGGGTATGAGGAATAACAGCTTGTTGGCTCTTACTTCTCATGATATCATTAGCCATCGTTTCCATGTGAATAGCGCATTGATAAATTGATACGGATAAAGGGTAAAACACATACAATTGTCTTACACGACCTATCTGTACTAATATCATACCGATATCGTATCGATTTTAAAGACAACCGATACCAATCAAGTACCATGCACTAAAACCTTGCCCTGTGACCCATCAGCTTTAACTTGTTTTCCAATTATAGGCTGAGAATTTTGATAGGGTTGTTGGCCGTTGGGGCTCTGGAACCACCGTTCTTTGAAACAGTATGGACCACGGAACTTTGTTAGGCCAGCATGAAAAGGACAATATATAATAATATATGTTGAAGACCACAGTTCTTGAAGTTCGACCTAACTGGTTTTTGAATCCATGTTTGAGTTAAATCGACCTATATTTTTCGTTCCTGGTTTTCCTACTTCATTTCTCAGTTTTGTGAATACCCGCGAGTTATACTTGGAAAATCAGAACTCTGCCCCCCGATTTGGTTCATTGCACTACTAATGGTTTGAGGTTTAAGAACGATATTGTTCAAAAAGTCGTGTGAATAATTGTTTCTGTTGTTTCTACACCTGCTCAGATATAGGATGAATCCCGTTGGCTTCTTGGGTTTTAATGACAGTGAATGTGTGTGTGTGTTTTTTTTTTTTTTTTTTTGGTGGGGTGGGGTGTGGGGGTGGGTTTGGGAGGACAACAAACTAAAATCACTAGAGAAGAGAACCACCCTTGCATCAGTGTGGAGGCACAGGGGCATCAACATGGAGTAAATATTTTATATTTCACAAGGGTGGGGCTGTCTCCCCCCATTTGTGTTTGGGTGCAGATGCCACATAACCAAGTATTGTTCTCTTCCCCTAAAAATATCAAACAAAATAATAGGAGGAAAAACTCTTTCCAAATTGTTGGTACCCAATTTTAGCAAATCTGGCCTACAAGACAATCGGTCAATAAATCGACATCAATTTATTGATCTATTGTGTCAAGGATTTGACTGGTTAAGATGACCGGTATTCAAATTGGCAAAAAAAATGACGACTTTGTATTAAGGAGTTGATTGGTTAGAATAACCATCAAGTTGATCGAGCAAACTGACCGAATACGGTCAGATGTAGCTAACTGATTGTGGTTTTTTACGGTCAGCTAACCGATTGTGATTTTCTACGATCAGCTGACCGTTGCGACTTTTTACGAGCAGCTGATTGAGTGCGATTTTCTACAGGTGACTTTTTATGGTCAACTAACTGGTTTTGACTTTTCGACCAGCTTGATTGATCGTCAATTAACATAGTTCGTACAAACGTGGGTTAGTTACATGAAAGTTACAAACACATGGCTTAAACGATTAAGACAGTTACAACCAATTAAGGGAGTGTATTTTCAATAACTACCCCACTAAGGATATGATACATGAGTTCCTGCGGTTACGAAACTGCCAAGAGAGCAAGATTTTGCAAATAAAACTATAAAAAGAACTATGGTGGAAAAAAGAAGGCATCATCAACGGATCAAACAAACTCAAATATCAAGTCTATCTTTCATGTTTTAGATTAGTGGTTTCTTTTAAAGTCTTGTACTTTCTTTAAGTCATGTACTTCAGTTCATAGTTTAACGATCACGTCTCTGGTATGTTTACCATCAACAGAGATACAGATCACATTTCTGATACGTCTAATATCAACAGAGATAGTAGATCTTGTTTCTAATATATTCAACATCAACAGAGAACAACAAATCATATTTCTAATATATTGAATATCAACAAAGGCAATAAATCAGATTTTTTTTTTCTATGGGTTACTATCATTTGTCTTCATCTTTTTCAATCCTTGTATCGCGTTTTTACAAAGAACATCAAAAAATCCCTAAAACAATCAGAGCAAAAGAAGAGCCCAAGTCGCTTGATTGAAGTCAGATTTACAATTAAATCCGGTCAGGAAGGATTATGGCACGCCCACGCACACCAATACGGTCAGCTGACCGTAACTTAGGGAAGGATTTTGTGGCCAAATACAAATATTCTGAAATTTACAGACAAGGTGGAGCAATCCGCCAAACCCATGATAAAAAAATAAATAAATAAAATAATAAGAAAAAAAAAACTCATTGCTATCAAATGAAAATGATGTTCTAAAATGAATAACTCAAATATAAGTAAGAAAATTGTAGCAATGAAAATGATGTTCTAAAAATGAATAGCTCAAACATGAGTAAGAAAATTGTTAGCCTTCTCATTTGCACTGTGATGATTATGCAGTACATTGGTATATCCTTTTCATATACCCAGAGATACGAGATTAATGTTTATGGTTTGATTATGGTTAAGTCGCTTGTCTGCATACCGAGCTCATGACAACGCCATGTGGTTTTTGGAGTAGATCTATGTAATAATGATGCAGTTAATACAAAAACTCAGTAATTAAAAGATAGCACCAAAAACAACCAATCGAATTACTCTAGAAAGAACATTAATTATGAAATAAAATACCAAATAAACTTATAAATTGTTGAAATCCTTGTCTTCTTCTCTTCTTCTGTTTTTCTCTTTTTCAGAAGTAAAATATAACTCTCAAACAACCTACTGAAGTATAGTAGTTGCAAAATCTGAGGAAAATGGAAGATATAGAAAGTAGACGATGTTGGCAACTTCCTAAAAGGGCTGTACAGATTTGGTAGATTAAGGGCATTCTAATGTTTCATATTAGAATTGAAAATTTGTATTCCACTAGAATTGGTCTAAGAGAAGTACAAGATCAGGATAATATCACCTTGGCCAAAAAGCTCATGCTGTGTCTTGGGTGTAAGATACAGTTCAGCATTCCCTTGGATAATAAAAGATGAGCAGTACAAGAATGCATAATCATATATCATTACCGTTGATGTATCAACCAGACAATATTATACACGACGACAGGTTATAATGACAACCATGACCAACCAATGATCAGGTGCATGATAATAAAACGAAAATTTCTTGATAAAAAAAATAAATAAATAAATAAATCTGACATATAGATAATGACTATGGCGATGATATTGATATAACTAAATTGAGATAATTACATCTCAATTTGCATGCCCCATGATATAACTCAAGCACTATAATTTGAACCCAGTGAACAAAACACACCAAGCCTGGGTAGAAGGGACTGAAAATATTTATGAGAAGTACTATTTAGATGATGTATATTGGAGCTTAACTAAGTGGATGAAAGAAGTATTCAGAATCTACAGCAAAGAATATTGAGCCTCCAACCCCGATGCTTCCGGAAATGTCTCCGATCAGCTTTTGCCATTTTGACTGGGCTGCTGTTCCACTCTGAAGGTAGTCTGTAATTGCATAAGTTACGCATGAGTTGAATTGATAAAAACAGCTATTGGAGATCAAAAGGAAAAGATTATGGCAATTTACACTGGGAAGGCAAAGGAACGAGTGCTGGTTGTACTGCTATCTGACCGGAGAGAAATGCTACCAGAATACGGTACTGGCCCTGAGTGTGATATTGGACCTGATAGGGGACCCACTGCAGAGAAACTTGACTCTCCATGACCATGTTGAATAAAAAAGCTACGGCTTGAACTTGTTAGACTATCCAATGTTCCATCTTCAAGCCCCCCAGGTAGAGTCTGACGAGGATGGTGGTCAGCATTTTGTGGGCTGTCCTCTCTACTGCTTGTTGTTGGAGAATCAAAATTGAAAGTGATGCTCCCACTCTCCACCTTACTATCAAATGGAACGTTGTTGACACAGTTTCTCTCACTGGGTTCTTCAGCCACAGAACACACAGCACAGTGTGCTGCAATTGGCTCTTTACTTGTATCCTGCTATTTTGCAGTCACAATCTGTCACATTTTGTGCTAAAGAAAAATAACTTCACACAAATAAACACTCTATAAGAATCAAGATGATAATTCATGCATCAACTTATGGCCCATTGGGTGGAATGTAGTAGTGCCATCTACAGCTTTTTTATGTCCTCTGTAGATTGTAAAGGAAATGGAATCAGTACAGACAAATGCATCATCCACCTAGGATAGTTCACTTGGTAAATAGACCTCAAATAAATGACAGAGCATATCACAGATTCTTGAAGTTGCAGGCTGGAGAATCCTAATTGCTCAATCCATATTCCATAGTGCATGGTCAAAACAAAAATGGACTATCCTGAATTAAATAGCTCACCAGTGGTTAATTGGGATTATAGCAATGTTAGGCAAATTGGACTATGGAGAAGGCCTACTATCCAAGGTGGCATGGTACTCCATGCTCTAATTTTTGTTATCCAAAATCATGCCAGAAACTCTGGAATCCTGATCATCACAAGAATGGAGCCTCTTGCTTCTAGTATAGAAGTGTTTGTCAGGGTTCCATATTCAGCACAACTTTCTAACCAACTGACAAACAGAGCTTAAACACTCAACAAATATTTAATAGTTTCATGAAACATTTGTTATTTTCGATTATACATTCTACTTCAAGAATAAAGTAGTTTCTTAAGCAAGCATTGTGGCCAACAGGTTACCTGCTTAGAATGTTCTTGATCTTCATTGCCATTAAAACTGGATGATGCAGGGTGAGAATTTTGAATGTCAATCTCTTGCAATAAAAGGACATTTAGAGGGACAGCAACATCAGAGACACCTTTTGTGGATTCATCATTTGCATCAATATTTCCTTCATTTTTCTGCAACAAATTCTCAAGACTGTGGAGCTGCTCTTGCCCACAATGTTTCTTGCCTTCATTACTCTCAAGTTTTAATGACTCTATGTGACAGTTCTCTTTCTCCAAATTTTGAAACAAAAGCATATTTTCAGTTACTACGCTCTCACCCTTGTCATGTGGGATCTCATCTTTGTAATCAATATTTGCCTCTCTTTTCTGCAATTGATTCTTAGAACAGCATTGCATGCAAACATTCTCATCAAGGTTGTGTTCAACCAATTCATTGTGGGTGATATCACCTTTTGCATCAACATTTTCCTCACTTTTCTGCAATATGTTCTCAGAATCACATTGCCCGGAAACATCCATATTGTGATAATCTACAACCAAAGATTTCATCTCTTCTGAAATGAGTGATCGATAGTCAACTGATTTTTTGCTCACTTCATTAAAATCTAAATAAGAAGTTTGTAAGCTATGATTACTATCCTCCTTTCTATGTTCTACCAAAACCTTGTCCAGGGAAGGGACTCCCTCATCAATGCAGATGTCCTTAACCACATGATAAGCATCCACCTTGAAAAATGCAATTTTCTCAGGCACTTCATATTCCATAACACTCTTATCAGTATAGCATTCTCCTTCTTTCTCAGACAATTCAACTTTGTTTGAAGGAATTGTATAAGGTACTACACTATCTTCCATCTTTTTTCCTATCCCATTTATGAAATCATCGTTCTCAATGGAATTGGAATTGAGTAAAACTGGTATCTTCCCCACTCTGTCCTCATTGTGCTTCTCGGATGGTAATTGTACTACATCCTTCTCACAGTTTTGGCTCTTTACATCAGATGGCATTCGGTTTTTGACTTCATTCAAAATCTCATTATCTGATTTTAAATCCCCCATCTCCAAAGGATTGACAGAATATTTAGAAACAGGCCTAACAACCAGAGTTGAATGATCATGCATGGGCTCGTTATCTGCAGTCAAATTCAAATTAAGGGCAACATAAGGACAGGAATACTCGGAGTCCAAACTTTTTAAATATTGTACCATGTCATACAAATAAAAGCATTAGCATAGAAGAAATGAGAAACAGAGTAAAGAATAACACTCAAATATGGTACAAAAGAAACACAAAGTGGATACAATACATAATGGCTCATTCACAACTTACATAGAAAATAAAAATTACTGGGAAGTTAAGGGCTACAATATCACATATCCAGTAACAATCTTGCATTTTGTCATTTTAAGATAATTGGCATCACATTTAAGGATCAGAAAATTTTAAATCTCAACAAATGATGCCAGAAATGTACCCACTGAAGAAAAATTAAATCATTGTTGGAGGTTTAGCTAATTAATGGTTAAGCTTTATGATGTTCCCTGTATGTACAACAAAGAATACATAATAAGGCTTCATTTGGTTGCAAGGGGAATTAAAGGGAAGGGAATATAAAATTTTCAAACCTAAAAAAGAAACTTCTGTAGTCGTTACCCATGTGAATATATCACTTACTCCAAATCATTCCATATTTGGTTATTAAATTTTACTTACTTTGCATCTAAATCCTTTTGATTTAAAAAGTAAAATAAAATTTACATGTAAAATGTATCATTAACAATGGTAAGAAATTCAAGTAATATTCACTTCCCTTACAACCAAACATAGCCTAACCAATATTCTGAAAGAGAATCATCCCCATTCCAACTCTTGGTATATAGAGAAGTTGCAGGGTAGAAAAGAAAAATGTAGACAGATAATTATGATTACAAGTCATTAAATTAGACCCTTTCAAAAATAAATTAAAGAAATGAGGCCAAGGCTAGTTTATTTTTTGTCCCGGCCCTCATACTTAATATAAGTAAGATCAGAAGATTACCAAGTTTCATGGTCTACATATGCTAAGTGGCTGTCCTTAAATTACATCAGCTTCTTGCATCATTTTGAGGACTAAGAAATTAGCAGATGTCATCAACTAAGTGAACCAATCTCCACTCCTGTAAGAACAGAAGCAATCAACTGTCATATTCAGGTTGAGATTAATTAAACTTCCAAGGATTCTAACATTCAGAGTAGAAAAATGACTAACAAGATCCTTGATCAGGTCACAAATATGACCATTCAGTAAGACAAAAAAGTCATTAGGAAAACACACAATAAAACTGGGGGCTTTGGGGTGGGGTTAGAGAGAAATGAAGGAAATAAATGTCAAGGGACAACTACCATTAATTCTAGAATGAAAAAAAAAAAAAGGAAGACATATTATCATTCCAGACGGACAATTGTGATAGAAATTGTGAGGAAACCATGAAAAACCAGGAACCATTTTAACCATTCTACTCAAGAAAATTAATATGTTAAATCTCAAGAGGAGGAAAGTTCAGATCTCTCCATTTCAGGCATATTCAATTGAAACATAAACTGCCCATTGATGTATCATAGGGTTTCATCTTTGTATTAAGGAAGAAATATAAGGGGTCAAGGGAAGAAGAAGAAACACAGACAACCTCCCCTACCCCCCCCCCCCCAAAAAAAACACACACCCGAGAGGGTACCGTATGAGTCAAGGGCACTCTCCAAAATTCAATAGAACAACAAGAACCAAACTCGTCATCCAAAAATAAAATGGTCAATTGTTAACATAAAAGAAGTCAAAGAAAAGGCAAAGCAACACTCGAATACAGTCAAGAAAGCAAAATGAGAACTTATGAAGATACTGCAGAGCCATTAAGAAACAAAAAATAAGATGCCCCCGGGTTAAAAAGAAATCCAGAACCAGGACAAAAGGGAATCCGTAAAAGGAGCAATCAAACAAAAGCAAATTAATTTCTTTCATTTAGTGGGGATCAAATGGAGGCCGTTCATTTTTTGTCAATTTGGTCATCATAACTGGCAGTATTTTCAATTCAAGCTACAGAAACTTTAAATGTACTAAACACATTGAAGTGCTCTTTGAAGATAACCTTTCTGACACCGGGAACAAAGAAGTTACTGGTTGTCAGCCTTTCTTCAGGACTAAAACTAGACTAAATAAACCTAAAAGAATTACTTCAAGAGCTAAACCCAAAAAAAAAAAAAAAAAAAAGAATCCAAAATCTGATTGGGCTTCCTTTAACAATCTGCCCTGCTCCGTATTTCTCATTTTTAACCCACTCCAGTGAGATTTAGACCATTCATCGAGTAGGGTTTCAAGCCTCGTAAAAAACACCCCCAAGAGGGTACTCCCAGAACTCACACAGAACTCTATAATAGAATCCGAAATGAAAAAAGCTGAGAGATCTGAATTAGATCCAAAACCCTAGAAACTTAAAAAGAAGATAAAAACAGTGAATCAGACAAAAAAAAAAGTACCTTTTATTAGTCTAAAAGCGCAGTCCTTTTTCCTCTATAGCTCCGCTTCTGAATAAAAGACAGCCCAATGGCCTTCGTCTGCATAAAGGATGGGGAAGAAAATAGTTAGCAGCAAAAATGGAGAACAAACGACAGAAAAATTAGAGAAGCCAGTCTTCTTAGACTAAAAACAGAGTCGTTCCAGGAAGCAACAGGACAAAAATCCAGAATTAAAAATTAAAAATAAAAAGAAAACCCACCTAAGTTCCTCAATGCAGCAGAAAAAGAAACATCCTCACTGGAATTAATGCGAGAAAATGATAAATCAAAGCTCAGCGAGGAGAAAAAAATTCTGAAAATTTGGCTTCAGCAAGAGAGACAAGAAGAGGAACAGAGGAAAGAGGATTGATCTAACCCTAAGCCAGTTATGAAAGTCAAAATAGTTCTCTCAGAATTTAATTTAAATAACGACTCCTCCAGAAGGGCGTACTGAACCGGCAGGTTCTAGCATTAAATACCGTGACAACTAAATTAATAACCCACATCCCCTCTCGTTTATAGCATTTGCTTCTCTTCTTACCAAATATGCTTAATATTTTACTTCCACTCCATTTGCTCAACCCTTAATACTTTCTCTTCTTTGCATCAATCACCGGAGCTTCGATCACTTCTATCACTTCTCCAAAGAAACCGATTTCTGTTCAGTTTTCCGGCTACTCGAATACAATGCAACCAAGAAAGAGAAACACCATTCAAATCGAGACAAGGACGATCGATGCTTGAGCTCCACTTGATTGAAAAAAGACAACGATTTATTAAAGCTTGATGAGATGATGATATATTTCCCTTTTTCTTTCCTTTTGAAGATTCAAAAGTAAAATATACAGCGAAGGAGAAAGTTAGAAAACATAAAAAAAAATGGATTAAAAATTGGATTCTCTCATCCAGAGATCTGAGATCGTATTGGATCTCTAAATACGCCTCGATTTCAGCTGTTTTCTTGCTTACTTACTATTTTAAAAATCGTTCCGAAGCTTCTTATCAGGCAACCGCGTTCTAAGGATCTTACTTACTCCGATACGTAAAACGAGACAGAAATGAGAAATCAATAGTTCTCCGATAAGAAATCCAACGATGTTTACTTCCGGCGGAGACCGGGAAAAAATCGCCGGAGAACCTAAGCTAGCTTCAGCTACTGCTTCTGAATTCTGATACTTCCAGCGAAAAGCGTAATTCTGATGAACTTGGAGGTAAGCTTACCTGAACGTCGTTTTTTCCGGTGACGGAAAACGGTGAGCAAAAGTCCGGGAAGGACGTTCCGGTGTCGGGTGTGAAGCTCCGTATCAGAAACACTCCTCGAAGCGGAGGGATCATATGGAAATGGTTACGAAATACGAACAGTTCACATTAATTATTTTTTTCCTTTTAATTAATTATAATTAATTGGTAGTGGCTTTTTTTTTTTTTTGAATTTTGAATTTTGAGCTGGACCCCACCCATGGTCTAGTGTAGAGAGGTCTTAATTTTTTGGACTTTTAAAATTCCTTAAATATAGTTCACTTTTTCACATGATCTCGCATTTACTCAGATCCACGTGTCCAAATAGGCTCTGATGCTCCTCTAGCTCCACTACTACGTCGCTCCCTGACCCTGTAAAACGGATAATGGCTGGGCTGTCCCTTCCTGCAAGTCGACTGACGGACAAAGCTGAAATTACCAGGAGATTATGAACGGCTACGATTTGACCAAGTATAGAATGATTAGAGTACTGATGTGGTTTGGTACATCACATCGAGGTAGATTATAAACCAATTGGGTCCCCAATCGTGCGGTTAGTAAAGCATCGTATAGGCATCCTGCGGGCCCAAATTCTAAGCCCCAGAGACTACGATTGGTAGGCACTGATTTGACACTTCGCTGGAGTCTTTGTATATTTCTTAGCAGCCATCCCACTTCTATAAGAACCAATGACATCGATGATCATTTGGACTGGCTTCGTCGGTCCAAAGTCCTGGCATGGTTTGAGGAATGGGATGAGATTGATTTGAATCGGTTGAACTTGAAACCACGTCGTGTGTTTCACAAGTTATGTAATCTTAACTGTTAAGGTTCTTATTTGTTAAGATGATTAAATGGTTAAATTATTTTTTTCATTTTATTTACATAAATTATTTTATTTTTTCTTTCATATAATGTTATGAACTTTAGATACAATAGTAATTATGAAGAATCGATCTAAAATTTTACTTAAGCCAAGCGATTAAAATGTCTATCTTATAATTAAATTGATAATATTACTTAGTGTAAATTTATGAATTAAGGATAGACAATGGTGGGTTATAATCTTAACATCTTTTCATCCATTTGGCAAGTATAAGCTTAGTTATTCACCAAAAAAAAAAGTATAGACTTAACATTTGTGATTCTTTGTAAAAAAAAAAAAATTACAAAAAATACATTCATAACCCTTTATAGAAGAAAAACAAAATACGGAATTTGCTAAAGTCAAGCCGACTCAACTCGAAACCCAATAAGTTTGTCTGAAAATGAATCTATTAAAATTAAGTGAAGTTAAATTGAATTTTAAGGCCTAGGATTAAGTTGACATTTTAAACTAGATCTAGTTTCACCCTCAAATTCTTTACTATGGTACTATGTGTCACCATGGATCATATACGGACGCGCACAAAACATTTGACATCTTAAAACTAGTATTGATGAAATAAAAGAGAGTGGAGCTGCAGGGGTCCCATATATGGTCCCACATCCACAGTGCCCTTGGTGTCCAAAATAATGACTGGTAGAGTAAATGGTATGGAGGATAGTTGGCTCAAAATCACAATCACATGATATAATAAGGTATTAAGGGTGTTAATATATGACATAAAATGGAGAAATAACATTGCAAACACATCTCTAGATGCCCTTTTAATCCTACAGATTACTTGGGAGAATCTCAATATCATTTTCCTTGACCGCTCCGTGTGTCTGAATATATGATGCAATGCTGACACCCACTCCCTATCCAGAATAAGTGGGACCCATGACGAACTTTAGAGTTGAGCGTTCGTGCATCATCATGATAACACCTACAGTGGCAGTACCCAAGACTCGTGTCTTATCAGCATTGGGCCCACATGGGTGTCGTCCTTCTCAATGACTACGGATGGTGGGACCAAAACTACGTTGACCGTTATAAGAGATTAACATTGCCCTGCACACTGGAACCGCGTTTTTCAAATTACAATAGCACCACGCCGCTCATACTTTCCTTTTTTTCTTTTTCTTTTTCTTTTTCTTTTTTTTCTTGTTTTTGGGGGTTAGAAGCTCATATAATTTTGCACTTGTATTTGTTGTAAGAAAGAAATTACGAAGAAACTGATAAGTTGCTTGCATGATCACCTGATTGTATTATTTAATACATATTCTTTTTGTTCTTAAATATATTTCTCTTTATCTTTATAATGGTAGAAGGTGGGATAGATATGATCATCGTACAACAACAGATCCCATCTTAGATTACGACAAAAAAAAGTATTTCACCGAGGAGAGAGAGAGAGAGAGGAAGCAAGAGCATGACCCTCTCCAATGTGCATTAGACCTATGGTTAGCAGTACCTAAGCACACACAACCTCTAAGATCTTATGCAGACTAAACACATTGGCACGTTGGAGAGGATCTGGTTTTTTAGAACATGGTATGGAATTCAATACAAGTGTAACATGGATTATTCCAATCAAGCGTGCTCCTATGCTTCTTTTGTTCTCGTAAAAGTAAACAAGTGCAAAAAACATTCCATCAAAATGTTACTAGACACAGCCTTGTGAACTCAAACCTAGAGAAAAGAACATTGCAAGGTTGGGGGCCTTCATGATGGTCATGGGGTCTAGACCCAAGCCAATGGTTCAATTATTCACGCATTGCTTAGAGCAACAACCATCCTCTCATCATCGTCATCATCATCATCATCATCATGTGTAAGCAAGCACATCATACAATATATCACAAGGGAAATACTAACACTTGATACCCACAAGGTCATGAGTTACAAATCCGCTCCATATATGTCACATGAACATACGTTTCATGTGTCAACACCATCTATCCCTTTTGTTTTCGTAAATATCCCTACTTATCCTTTAAATTATTGACAATAAATAGGACATGTGTTAGCACCTAAAGTGTATGTATAGGTGAACGATTAACATACATGTAGGGCAAAGGTCTTCAATTCGATCATGGGTAGCATTAATTATTATTAGCAATAACTGTGTGGGATTGTGGTGTGCAAAAATCCACATTCATCAGGAGATCTTGAGTTCGAGTCTCCTGGTTGTAATCTTCCCCCCTCTCCCCCTCTATAAGTGTACCCATATAAAAAAACATACACGTAGGGAATCTCTCAACCTAGGTCACAAGGTCCACAAGTGGTTATCCTCATCTTAAATAACTAACTTGATAACTAGTTGGTGCTTTTTTTGAGTGAAGTAGAAGTGGTTAAACATTGTTTCGTCAAGACCTCACCAACCAATAAAGAGTTCATTCCAAAAGCATTGGGAGAGTTGGTAACCTTATCGTACGTGGGTCCAACAGACACATTTCTTATTTCAAAACCATATCCTCAATGTTCCTTCATGACTTCACCAACCTTTCTAACAAATAAAACCAAACAAACCTGAAAATAGGATTGCTTTGGAATCAATTTTCGTTTTCTTCTTTACCTATCGTTTTGTTGGCACTTACAAAGCCCAGCTACCACAGCTGGAGAATGGAATGGATGAACTACATTAATAATTAATTTGTTCTCTAGCTAATTTTCTTCTTTGAACTTCCCCATTCATTTTACAATAATATGAAAGTTTGACAAATAAAATCAAATCAAATCATAAGGCCCACTTAAAATGATCTTTTGTGGAATTTGGTGGGGGATTCGAAACATGCCTCACCTATTTACATCCATCCGTGGATTTAAGAATTTTGGGATTACCTAGAACCTATCAGCTGGGTCAATTCGGGATCAATTGAGACTGATATGAGGTTTTAAAGCGACATAGAAATGAGGGAAGTGTTTTTCACCGGGGGGGGGGGGTGCGGTTCCTGTACTTGTATGAGGGTCAATGAAGAAAAGCATGAGAAAGCATCATCAGAAGTGTCATTTACCATTTCATGGGGGTAGGCTAGTCATTTCCCCACCACCCCCATGTATTTAGGTGCAGGGACCACACTCCCCTACATAAATCATTTTCTCATAAAAATGCAAATATTAACTTGTTTGCCTCTTGTTTTGCCTCAAGGTTTTAAATTTTGGGGATTGGTTTGGTATCAGTCTTAGTCAATAGCTATCGGATACTGATTCAGATTGATGGTACGCATCAATCTAGATTGGTCAATTTTATCCTTATTTTTTATTATTAAAAAAAAAAGAATTTTTTGATGATTTTACCTTTGATTGGGTACCGATACCAAATCCATGATCAGCCATATATCAATATCAATATCAACCAATACCAAATACAATTTGGTCAATCTGATATCGATACTTAAAACCCTATTTGCCCCAATTCAGCTCATCTCATCTTAAACATGATCAAGGACGAAGCTCGATTGATTACTAGTCACTCTCTTATAATAAAGAGACTGAATGTTTTCCTCACCACTCTCAAGTAGTTATGTTTGTACACTATATTCGGTCAACTAGACCAATCACGAGGTATACATACAAAGACTTAGTTGGTCATAATGGAAATGGCTGATATAAGGGATTGGCCGACACGGTAAAGGAAAGCAAGACTAGACCGAGACAGAGACGTCAGAGACCGAAAGAGGAAATGTACTAATGGGGCTTCAGTGGTTGGCATGAACAAAGGACTTAGTTACCACTCACTAACAACATGATGAGTGAGCCAAGACTGTTAAAAGAGAACTGCCAAAGGATCTGATAGAGGTATAAAAGGAAGAGTTTAGTGTGGTGGAAAGAAAGGCATGAACAAATCAACACTTTTTGGAGGCCTATAGCAGCGTTATATACACATTCAATGGTGTTTATTTCAAAACGTCGTTACATACAACAAAATATGTGGCATTTCTTATTAAACGCCGATGTAAATTCATAATGACAAAATCCTTCCCAAAAATAAAAGAGAGAAAAATATAATGTTTCTCCTTGTAATGTCATTCTTAATGTCTTATGTTCTTTGATTCTTCCTTTATAACTTTCAAATTCTTTTGGACACCTGCTACTAGTGGTAAGTTCTTTGTGAGGTCTTCTTATTTTATTTTATTTTATTTGAAGTTGGCTTCAAACTAGTAGGCTTTCTCTTTGGATAGGGACGGACCCCTTTGGACTAATCTTTGGAAGTTGGATGATATGTGCTTCAAATGATTTTAGTAGTGAATCAGCTTTTATTTTCTTGGAGACTCTCCATTAGTCTGTTTTATTTCCTTTGTGCAACTAATGATGAATCAGTGATTCATGCATTATATTTTGGTCCCCACATGGCTATGAATTGGTATACATCTCCAATTCGGTTTGATCTTTCAAAACTTAAGCTTCGGTTCTTCGGAGGGTAGTTGGAGTTTTTTTTGTCATTTTAGGGGTGTCCTTGATGGGAAGGAATTTACCACCATTTAGTCCTCCCTTTTGTAGCAGATCTGGAAGACTCGAAATAGGGTCATTCACAATCACCTTGACCCTAGTTGGGTGTTCACATTGTGGGTGTTTGAGAGCAGGAATGAAACAAGGTCGGGTTGGCACTGATTGGCCTAGATTTTTGCCAACCCGACCTTGTTTCATTCCTACTCTCAAACACCCACAATTTGGCCTAGATTTTTGCCAAGGTCGGGCTAAACCCTGATTGGCCCTATTTTTTTCATTTGTGTCCTATGCATTGAGAGAGAGAGAGAGAGAGAGAGAGAGAGAGAGAGAGAGAGAGAGAGAGAGGAAGAAGAAGAAGAAGAAGAAGAACAAAAGATCAATACAGAATAAATTATGAGGTGCAACACAACAATAGATGTTGAGGACACTTAACCAGAAGAATCAATTACCTAGATTTCATTATTCTAAGTAAAAGGATAGGATGACAACCCTAAACAAAAAACAACAACTCAGCCTTTTCCCAGTTGAATGGGATCCGCTACATGGATCTGTCAAAGAAAAAGAAAAAAGAAAAAAGAGGTAAAATGAGAAAAGAAAGAAAAGAAATAAGGGAATGCAACACCTCCGGCCATGGATCTTTACCCTCCAAATTGCTATTTTTTATATCATACTATGGTCAAGACTTCGCTTCCGCATGTCTTTCCTTACCAACTCATCGATGGTCATTTTAGGTCTGCCCTTAGCTCTTCTAGATCCTTCCAATTGGATCTAATCACTCCTTCGTATTGGAAGATCCCAAGGCCTCCTTTGACCATAGTCATACCACCTTAAAAGGCATTCTTGGAGATTGTCCTGAATCGGGGTCACTCCCAACTCAGCTCTTACCTAATCATTCCTCACTCTATCTCTCCTAGTTTTTTTGCACATCCATCTCAACATCAGCATCTCTGTTACACTTAACTTATTAATGTTACACTTCTTGACTGACCAACATTTTGCCCTATACAATATAGTTGGTCTTATAACAGACCTGTAGAACTTCCCTTTAAGCTTGAGAGAAATACATCGATCACACAATACTCCAAATGTACTTCTCTACTTAATCCATCATACTTTAATTTTGTGAGAGACATCATCATCTATCTCACCATCCTTGTTAATAGTTGACCCCAAATATTTAAAACAGTCGCTTTGTGAAATCTCTCATCAGTCCTTAAACTATTAAAGTTACACACCATATACTCCATCTTCATTATATTTATATAAGACCTATTGATTCCAAGGTAGATCTCCATAACTCCAATTTATCATTAATCCATGCCACTAATTTATCCACTAAAATGATATCATCGGTAAAAAGCAAACACCACGGAATCTCTCCTTGAATGTTCTTGGTTAAATCATCCATGATAAAAATAAATAGATAGGGGCTCAAAGTAGATTCTTGATGTGAATCAATGGTAATTGGGAACTCACCACTATGACATCCCATAGATTTCACACTTGTCAGCATGCCCTCATATAAGTCTTTAGTTATGTCCATATACACAATAGACACCTCTTTCTTTTCCAATGCATGTCAAATTAACTCTCTGGGACTAGCCTTTTTCTAGTTCGATAAAAACCATATAAAGATCCTTCTTGTAGGTTCTCGAATTTTCCATGAGTTTTCGTAGAAGGTAAATCGCTTCTGTCATGGATCTCTCAGGCATAAAACAAAATTGGTTGTTTGAGGTACTAGATTCTCTTCTTATGCAGTCTTCAATGACCTCCCATAATTTCATAGTATGACTCATAAGTTTTATGCCTCTATAGTAATTGCAAATCTATATATTATCTTTATTTTTGTAGATTGAGACAACAATTTTTCCATTTATCAAGTATCTTTCTCGTGCTCATAATTTTGTAAAATAACCTGGGTAGCCAGATAGCCCCACACACTCCCAGACACTTACACACTTCAATTGGTAACTCATTCAGGTCTGGTGTCTTACCTACTTTCATCTTTCTCAGGATTTCTTTAACCTCAGTCACTCCTAGCTTTCAGACATATATATGATGTGTACTATTATGATGTATACTCACATTATCCTTTTATGTATTGTCTCCATTGAATAAGACACAAAGATACTCAACCCATTTCCTGTCAATGTCTTCATCCTTTACAAGTACTCTACCATCATCACTCTGAATACAACGAACATTATCAAGATCTCTAGTCTTCCTATCTTGAATTTTAGCTATCTTCTAGATAGTTTTCCAGCCTTCCTTGGTGTTTAGATTATTGTACAAGTGCTCATATTTCTTCATCCAAGCTTTGACCACAATTTTTCTTGCCTCATTTCTGACAGATTTATACCTCTCTTGATCTTTGACCTCTCTAGTCCTTTGTCAAATCTTAAAATTGTCTTTTTTAACATTAATGGTTGCCTTCGCTTTCTCATCCCACCACTAAGTCTCTCTAGGGGTTAGTCGAATACCCTTAAATACCCTTAAAACCTCTTTAGCAACATTTATAATGCAATTTGTTATCTTAGTCCACATCGTGTTGGCATCTCCTTCAAAATCTCACTTTCTCTGCTTCACCACTTTATCAGTAAAGGACCTCAATGAATCTCCTTTCAATATCCACCACCTTACCTTAGGGCAAACATATTTTCTTGACTTACGCTTCAACACACCGAGGCACATATCCAAGATAAGCAATCTATAGGTTAAAATCAGGGCCGGGTTGGACCTGAACCTCAATCCAGGCCTGGCCCAACCCTGACTCAGGGTCAGTGTTTTCCAACTCTAAATCGCCCTCAGGGTAAGAATCTTTGCCCAGACCCTGTTCGAGCTTAGGCAGGTTAGCGCCATCATGGCCAAACTTATACCCCTTTCTGAGAGCTTTATGGTGAAAGGACGTATTGCCTCTCAATATAGGCATGTGACTCTGCCAGTTTAGTAGCTACTCTGGTTACTAATCCGCTGGTTCTAGATGATCACTATTTTTTATTACCATGGATGGTGCGTTGTCTCTTAAATCCACTGTTGAAGGACACATTTTTTGCTTTGGTTTTTCTGCTTCAACAATGGTGGCTTCTCAATCCGTGATGCAATAATCTCTCGTAGCTTAAATTTGCAGCACATTTGGTCGTCTCTCCAATTGTGCCTTGGTGTTCTAATCCTTGAATAAGGATGGATCGTTTGTTACTGAGCTACTACTTCTACTGCTGAGGACATCATCAAGTTTGTTTCACTTCAGGTCGACAGAAATTTTCCTCAGCCCTCTTTAGTTAAATGAATTGTCCTAAATGACCAAAAAAAAAAAATCTTTCTCAATATGAAAGATCTTTAAAGTTATAATAACTAATTCAAACAACAAATTATTTTTTTTTAATTAATAATTGTACTTTGAGGAGCCAAGTTGGTTGAACAATTTATACAAATTTACGTACAACTATTCTTCTTTTAGGGGAGGGCGTTGAGGGAGGTACGTCTAGTCTCTCTCATAGTAATAAATAGAGATGAATGTTTTCCTCATGTGTTGCTAAGGAAGTCAAACTTTTTTTTTTTAACACCAATAGATTTGGCTTAATTTGTTGTTGCCCTAATTTACCACCCAAAAAAAAAATTGTTGTTTCCTTATGTGCTACACTATATGGCCCCTTCATTCATTAGTTAGAACCAAGTTTTTGATGCTTGAATTTTTCTGATCGGGGCAATGTTTCTAGGCAAGCTAGTCACAAGCAAGGATTTAAGGCCCATTTACTTTTGTTTTCAGAAACATATTTTTCCATTTTTTTATGCTCAAAAATGAAAAAACACTCAAAAACCGTTTGATTTTTTATTTCATTTCACTTGTTTTTCTATGTCTAGAAACAAGTTAGACTTATTCTAAATCTAGAAACAAGTGGGAGGGACAAAATTTGTAAAAAACCCGATATTTCACTCGACCTACCCCAACGCATTGTTGAAACTTCTCGCCATCCAGAAGTGGCGACTCCAATCTGGTTGTGCGAAGCTCACAATTCTGAACTACCTTTTCAACCGCGAAATCAGACCGGGTTTAAGAAGCGGGATATTACATGTAACTCCAACGTCGTGCCTTCACTCGTGAGATGCATACCTGAAATTGCATGCCATCACTCATGTCTTGAACCCAACTACACTGCTAAAAATGTTTAGGGAAACAAAAAAATCAAACACACTTTTTTGCAATTCCAAAAATCGTTCGTTAGCACAGAAAGGAAAAAAAAACCAGTTTTGTTGTTTCTAGACACAAAAATAGCAGAAACAGAGTCAAGCGAGCTCTTACTTCTTGGGTATCGGATTAGTCTCGGTCGGTCTCTGTAGACACTGATATGATATGGATCCTAGATCAGTCTGGATTGATCAATTTTACCTTTGTTTTTTCATAGGAAAATAGATTTTTTTCCCTTGATTTGTTTTCAATACCCAATCTTGGATCAGCTAGGTATTGGTATCGATCTCGATATCGGTTAATCCAAGCAATCCGATACCAATACTTAGAACCATAGTCATGTGAGGCATCTTCAGACCAAGGTTTGAGAAGATGGAATCAAGGGTTGGGATTGGTTGAGTCCAATATCAATCTGATCCCAATCGGCCTAGATTAGATAAAACTACCCTTGTGTTCTTTTTTTTTTTTTTTTTCATACTGATCCATCAATTTGGTTTCGACAAAGAATTGAGGTTGATCAAGATCGATACCAATTCGATCCAACTGATTCAAGTCAATTTGATTTGATTCCTCAAATCATGCCCTAGAAAAGCCTCGCCTCTGCCTTGTGGCAGCAGATGATAGTCATTCCAGTAAGAGTTACCTAAGTGGTAAAATCAATTATTGAAAAATTAACGATTGACAAGAAATGGATGGCTGACAATAAGAACAAACACTAGGATAGCCTAGTGGTGGAAGATTCTTCTTGAAGAGCCGAAGCCCAAGGGAAGAGGTCATGGGATCGAACCTTGTCCTACTCCTTTGTGTGTATGTAGGAGTAGGAAGGATACAAATTAGAAATAATTGGTGAGCTTAGAAAACCTCTGCTGGTGATGCCAGCCTAATGAAACTTTTGTCTTTCTTAGGTAACTCTTACTGGAATGACCTATCATCTACCGTCGCAAGGCAAAGGCAAGGTTTTCTATGAAACTTTTTTTTCCACCTGTTAGGAAAAAAAAAAATGCTATATTTGATTGTAAGGAGAATATAAAGGAAAAAAGAAGTGAAATTTTCATATTTAAAATAGAAATATATATAATCATTACCCATGTGAACTTTAACATTTTTTTTTTAAGTGAATATGTGAACTTTAACATTAACTTCAAATTATTCCATATTTGGTTATAAAATTTCACTTTACTTTGCATCCAAAACCATTTATGCTATAATATCTAAAATAAAAATTACATGTAAAATACATTATTACTAAATATGGTTAAAAAAATTAAATAGTTCATACAATCATATGTATTAATGACTATAAACATTTCTTTTTAAAGTAAGAAAATTTTACTTCCCTTCCCTTTAAATTCACATTGCAACCAAATGGAGCCGAACTTAAATCAAAATGTTTAATGACAAAGCGATATATTTATAAAAAAAATTCTACTCCAAGCACACTCAATGGAATCATCAACAACCAAGTGAAATTCATTCTAAGATATAATTTGATTAATGCCAGAGCCGTCTTAAAGAAACTTTTGCCTCATTTCTCGATGATGGATTCTATGATCTATTAAAATATATATATTTTTTTTTGACTAATTTACTATGCATTAAAAGAATTTATAATATTATGTTTTTTTTTTTCTTTCTCACATTAACTTTGACATATATTCTTAATATATGTTGGTCAGCTCCACAGTCTAGTCAAGATGGTCAGAAGAAACCTTGATTTGTTATTACGTAGTTAATTAAACAAAAAAAAAAAAAAAAAGTTAATTAAAAACTATCTATTCTTAGCTCCCCCCCCCCCCCCCCGGCGTATTGTTTATACCCTGAAGTACTCAAATAAGTGATCATCTCTACGAAAGCTAGCTGTTCCAACAAGTAACAATCTTAATTAATCTTAATTATATTTTAATTCATGTTAAAATCAATAGCCATGAACGATACGAGTGATTTATAATAGAATATTATTGGGAACAATGATACATGTGTTTAGATTTTAATCGGTGATATTCCGTGTCTCACGCGTAAAGAAATATTAAAAAAAAAAATGATTTGTGATTAACATTTTGAAATTTTAAAATAGCCCATGATACTGATGGAATTCAGTTCTATGAGACTATTTTACTTCTAAGCTTCATAAAAAATAGTAGAAAGAAATATAATAAGATGATTCCTTGTATTTGGAGCTAAAATGGGTTTAATGAGAAAAGTATGGATATGAGAGGCGGGGGGACTCTTATGGATCCATTTATTCAATAGCTTAGAATGGTAGTTGATCTACATGATAATGCATACTTAATGATATTATTTAATTTAAAGTTGTAAACGGATTATACGTTTATAATGTTTAGTTAATGGGAAATGGTTTCATGAAAGGCAGCGTGGTCCCTATGATTATACGTTTATCATGTTTAATTAATGGGGAAAAGTTCCATGAAAGGCAGCGTGGTTCCTCCGATTATACATTTATTTATCATGTTTAATAATGGGAAAGGATTCCATGAAAGACAGCGTGGCCTCTACATCATTGTAGGGGCCAATGAGAATGCATATGATAACATCAGTAAGGGTGGGATTTTCATCTTTCATGAGGTCGGGGTGAGACTATCATTTCACCCCATTTAGCATCTAGGCATAAGAGCCACATTGCTTTTTACGTTTCTTTTTTCCTTGATTAATTTATTGTATTTGGATCTTTTTTTTTTTATTATTGAAGAAGAAAAACCATGACATTAGTTTCTACATAAATTTACAAAATCAGCAGTGGTAATTCTATCGTTTGCTAAGGTTCGTTTTGTGAAAGATACAAAAAGAGTTACATGTTCAATTGTGTTAGGAATCTGCATGTTACTCCATTCATTGACTTATATACATTCAAAAAGATGGGAGCTAAATTTAGAGGCCACAAAAAATTATCCAAGTCAAAAGAGAGTTTGCAAACGAACTCTAAGTTGGTCCATATTTCCTTTAGGCTCGCTCATTTCCTTTCTGCAAATTGCACTCCAAACAATAGAGCTTTGGTGCTTCCTTCAAAAGGGTTTTCTGTCATTAAATAGTCAATTATTAGTACATAATTATTAGCGCCCTCAACTATTCCTACTGCCCAGCTTGTTAAGCCATAATTTGAGTTGCTTATAATTGCACATGCTAGTATATATTGAGAGGATGATGCGGGGAAGGTCTCAGGGGGTGTTGGGCTGGACATAGTCAAGGAATTAAATTGTTATGTTTGGACTTGGTTCGTCCCTTGGTCGCCACGATCTCTGAGTTGGGAGATCCACTTCAAAGATGGCCCCAAAACATTTTGTGGAAGGGGTTTTACCTTCCGAAAAAAGACCTTGTTCCTATGATCCCATATGAAATAACATAATATTATGAAACGGAAGAAGCAATACTCCCTATCAACTTGTGTTTGGATCTTGTTAGAAGCTTCTCCGTTCTTATCTTTTCAGTCTCTTTGATTTATATAAAATGAGTAAATTATAAGAAACTTCCCTCATGGGGTGAAAGTCCAAAAGAATAATAGCAACTCTAGCCATAGTTTTGTTTCACTCAGCTATTGACCTTTATTTGGTTGGCTGGAGAAAATTTCACTTTACGTTGAACATTGTCTTTGTTGAATTGCCAAATTTTCTTGTAAATCATGAACTTTTTATATTTTAATATAATATCAAATTTTTTTATTAGAATGGAAAAAGAACTCTGATAGAATTTGTCTTTTCAAGTTCTTCCTAGAGTAACTATGGGTGTTAATTCTAAGTCCGTCGATTATTTAAAGTATGAAACAGTTCAGTCCGATTAATAAAAGTGTTGGGCTTAAATCAGCCTGATTATAATCAGTCGGTCCCAATGAAAAGACCCTACCTGCTGGTCACCCAACCCAGTGTCCCGGTTGATGGATGACCTAGCCCGACCTTTTAATGATTACTTGAAATTTCTATTATACCCCCACCTGAGGCTCAAACTATAAAGACTAAGTAGTAAAACAACTAAACCCCACTTTAGGATGTTTTTAAGGTCCATATAAATCCCATTTTATTTCCTCTTGAGCTTCACTTTAGAGATCAAGTTTAGGCATGACCCGTTTAGAACAGTCCTGTAATCCCTCTAAGGCCCTTTTAGCTTCACTATATGAAGCCCAAATAAAGCCTAAGTCTGATATAAGCCTGATTAGTTAATCGGGTGGTCATGGTCAGGGGTAAAATTGGTCACGCCCGATTAAGCCCAATCGAGCCAGACCGGTTGACACCCTTGATGGCAACATGTAAATTCTTGAGAGATTTAAGTGTTTCCATAGTGTGGTATCACTTCAACCATTGAAAAAATTCTAATAGAGAAGAATAAAGTAATTCAAGGTCCTAGGGAATACTGTCTTACCAGTCTCCATTCACTGATGCCTCTCTTTGCTTCCTTGTTTTTCACCTTCATCACCTCTCCATACCCTTCTTTATCTTTCTGCCTAGCAATCTTTCCTTTTGCCTTGTCTTCTTTCACTCGTATCTCTTCTCAGGCCTTAATTAAGAAAGTGTTGGGATTTTACGATAAAGCAATAATTTCATATCCAACGTAGATAATCCAATGTAAAGACTTATAGGTACTTAAAAATCCTCTCCATTATGACTAGCTTTTGAGGATACGTTTTAATCAAGTCCCTAACAATAGTGCAATTGCCCAAACTAAGCTGTGTGATTTTCTACTCATTGCCTTAGGTTTGTCCTTTGACCTTCGGATTTACCAAAAAAAAAAAATTGTTTGACTTTGTTAAGGTCTTTTCCTTTTCTGTTTCATCTTACTCTTCTTTGTCCCATTCTGTGGTATTTTTTTTTCCTGGGTTACTGTGGGCTTTTTGTTGGGCTTCTAATTGGATATTTCCCATTTCAATTTCCACTCTGTTTTTTCCTTCTTGGGCTTTTTTTGTTTTGCCTTGGCCCATCTGTGATGCCATGTGCTGGGTTAGAGTGTTAGACTGTTAAAGCAGAGTGAATGGAATTCTTTTATAAATATAGCCCGGATCGATCCGAAGTAAGGATGTCAAAACCTAGTCCAAATCGATCAAAATGGATATGAGTTTCTTGGATCATGTTTCGGTTGAAATTTTACAATATCAACGTCAAATCGAATCGCTTCAAAACTAATATTAAGACACTGAATGGAACTCAAAAACCATTCCAAAACTGAGACCAAACCAATATAACCCATTAAGAAACCGATAGCAGCCCAGGACAAATTCATACTTAACCATGGTAAACAAGATAAACGGAAACCAAATCAAAATCAAACCGAAATCAACACATTCTTATTGAATCATGTTTGGGACTCACTCATTCTTACACGGATATTAATGAAATCAAATCAAAACCGATCCAAACCAATAGATTGACACCCTTAAATTCAGTAGTTCCAATATCTCAATTGATATCTTTCGTCTTAACAACGCTTTTCTGAGAGTAGAACTCCCATGCCACATCTGCGCAGATGGAGAGGTACTTTCCAAACCCATCTATTCCTTATCATGATGATGACCATGTGTTATTTATTAGTTGGGATAGCAACTAATAAAATGGTTACTTCTTAATTTATGTCCAATACGGTATAGATGATAATGATGATAATAGAGATCATGAGAAGGAATTCAATTGCTATCTTTTGGCCTGCAGTTCCTCATCACCTGCCTAAAAATGAAGAGAGAGAGAGAGAGATTGATTGATTATTATTGTTGAATGTTTTAAATGTTTAAAAATTTCCAGAAGTAGATTGGTCCTTATAATGGAGGTATCACATCTCATGAGTCAAATTTCATTTTAACATGGTTTAAAGTTGAATCTAAGGGGCATCTTCATAATTTTTTCCCCACAACTTTAGATACACATTGGTACATAATACAATGCTTTCAACCAAAAAACATAATATCATGCTCATTTTAGATTAAAATTATTATTCTCTAAAGAATCTAACATGCACTCACTTCTTTTGGTAAATAAATATTCATTTAGATAAAGGACCTAGGTAACATATATAAGGTTTCAATACAAAATATCAAAATACCAAGGAGTGAAATATGACAATCCATTTACCAATATATATATATATATATATATGGTTTATTTTTAAAAAATATTTATGAAAACCACTTTTTATCAAAATATAAAAAGCCTTTGGTAAACTTTAGACATAATAGAGTATCAAATGAGAAACCATTTGGTAACTAATTAGGTGTAAATAATTTTTATTATATTTTTTAAGAAATGGGTCCAAATTGTGGAAAATTTTAAGTACTGGGTGAAGAGATTCCCTTTTACCCATCTTCCATCTCAATTCCTTCAATGGTTGTCTATAAATGAATAGAAAAAAACAATAAATTTTAGGAAAGAGAGAGACACATAAAGTAGTCATTGAATCATTATGATGCAAAGATTGATCTATGTGTCTATCTCTCTTTTCTTTTTCTTTTTTTTTGAATATTTTCTTTTTCTTTCTCAGCTACAAAGTCTTCCAAGATGGTTTCTTCATTATAAAATGGACATTAATATTTATTTGATAATATCTCTCTCTTTCTCTATCTTTCCACTATTCTACTCCATTTCTTTATTTCTTCTATTATCATTTTGGGTTAGTAGAGAAAATGACGGCCTTGGGGTTGTTGTGGTGGTGAGTCATTGTCGTGTAGTTACAAAACCAGGAGGGTGAAATAGAGTTGCAGGGATGGACCAATGTTGTAGGATAGCGTGGGTGGGGTCGCTGGAAGAAGAAGAAGAGGGGTTGGGGGGCTGACCTCTCTAATAACACAGCCAAATTACTATTTTACCCCTCAATTTTTGGATTTATAAGCATATGCTCATTAAAGTGTCAACATATATTGCCGAAAATGATTTTTGGTCAAAATACAAAAATATGTCTTAACTTTATTATGGGTTTCATATTCTACTTATGTATTTATTTTATTTTTTCTTAAATAGAAATAAATGATACCACACACAAAAAAGTTTGTGTGTTAGAAAAACAAAAATAAAAGTAATAACAAAGAAAGCCTTAGTAGTAAGCCTTATATACATCCTGCTATGGTAAAAAGTGTACACGCCAATGCCAACCTGACACTTAGAAATGGGCCTAGATGAGGCAAGCCCAAGGTTGAACCTCTAGACCCAACTTAGGAGTTAAGGGGGTGTTTGGTTCAGTAAATCTTTGGGATGACATTCTTTAAAATGATAATTCTTAATTTTTGGAGTTGTTTGGTTCCACTAGGATGACCCTCATAAGTGAGCATCCTACTTCCCATGAATGACCATATTACAAAGGATGTATTCCAAATCTGAGTTTACCTCAACACTTAAACTCAAACTTGAGTAACCTTTTTACCACCTAGTATAAAAGGAGAAAGTAAAAAGACGTTCTTTATGGAAGCCAATATCTCAACCCGGGAGAAACATGTACTAGCCTTAAGGCAACCAAACGATTTTTCAGAAAGAAACATAATTCGGAAGAATGTCTATCAAAAGATTGACATTCATATCCGATACATACACCATTTGATTTGTTGAACCAAACACCCCCTAAGAAAATGAATTAGGACCAGCATATGGATCGATCACCTCCAAATCCACATCTGTGGCTTGGCAATCAAGAGACTGAGCTACTTGTGGGCACTCAAAGAATCCTAGTAAAGGAGGGAAATCAACAAAAGGAAATTCACTCCCAATCAAATACGTAACCTCCAAGAAAGGAGTGGATTTATCCTAATCAGGAATAGTCACTTATAAGAACCCCTAATCATCCCTAAAAGGAAGGAGAATCTCCCTCATTGAGCGGGATTCATAAGGTTCCGATTGATTGAGAAATAAAGCAATATCGTAAGCGTCCGGGTCGTGTGTAGCTACAGGCCGATTACAGGGAGATGAGTTCTATGGCATTTCAGTCCTAACCTAGGCAGAGTGCAATATCTAACAAGGTTGTCATGATTGAATTAATCTCAATTGACAATAGTGAAAAGTAATTAATTAACAATAGAATTAAGACTAAACTAATTTAACTAGCTTGAATTACCAAATAAAAGTAGAATTAAGGCTACAAATTATAAACTTAGAATAAAAAACACTTAGGGACTATGAAATTAGAATTGGGAAAAGTACTTAGGAATTGAAATTCACCATGAAATTATGAGTAATTGGAAATCAATCTAAACCCTATATCGCATGCTTGAATTAAGTCAACAGAAAATATTGATTTTTAAATCTAATATGTTCTATGAGAAATTCGAAACATGCATGACATAAAAGATTATAAGCAAGACCATATGGAAACATCTAAAATTATGCATACGAACGGCGATCAACGGCATGCATGATTTTAATATTATAATATGGTTTTGGTTGCATGGAATGAAATTAACAGATATCAATTGTTCATAAATTACTTTTCTCTCGTGGTTTCATTTAATCCCCAAATTACAAAAAATTAGTTCGCCATGGGATGAGGAAAGATGGAGAATAACTACAAGACGGATAATACATAATATGGAATGAAATATGAAATTTAGAAAAAAAATAAAAAGAAATATTTTACTGAATATGTACTGCAGAAATTCAGGCTTTAAGGACTCCAAACTTCAACTTCAATCTATACTTACAACCCAAAAGAAAAGAAAAATCTCATACTAAAAAGCTCTCTAAAAATTAATCCACCTTTTGATTGTGAATTAGGTTCCTATATATAGACTACGGAGAGAAAGTGTTTGAAACAGTTTAGGAAAGATAGAGATACGTGCAAGAGAAGAAAAAGGGAGAGTTAAAAACAAATTAGGGGAGGGAGAGACCGGAAAGAAAATTTATTTAGTTAAATCTTAAATTTCAATTTAGTTAAAAACAATTTTTTTGTTATATCTCTCCATCCTGACCCAGACTGACCTGACCCAAAAATTAAAGATGCATCATTTTAAATTATAAATGCAATGAACCCAATATCCAATATATTCCAAAGAACTCATCAACTTTTAAAATTACCATCATGCCCTACACTTCTCTTCTCAAACTTGTGCAAGTCCTCCCTTGTTCGATTTTTCTTTATTGCTTAGTCTCTTGGTCAAACTTCTAATTTGAGGTTAAATTCACTATTTACCCTTGATTGCTTAAAATTCTTCCCATCTTGCCTTTGATCACATGTGAGTCGATCCATGGGTAGACAGATATCTAGATTGCATCAAATCCTCATATTTAGCATATTTTATATACATGACTATGTAACCTGCAAATATAAGAAAATCACATTATATAGTCACTTTTGTCATCGATTTAAAATCAAAATACTTAATTAAAACGGCAATGGATGTAAAATACAACCTAATCACCTATAACAGGAATAATTGCTATCTACACACTCTCTAACTATAACATTTACTATACTCGGACTCCTAACAATATTAGGACACCTACCTAATTGGGACTTTCCATGGCCGCCATTACAGCTATAAATACTCAAATAAGCTCCCTTCAAAGAGATCAAATCTTTTTCATTTTTCTTATAATTACTATTTGTAGGTAGATCTAACTTAGGCATCAGAGAGTCCCTCGTTAAATTAACTCGATGCTCACTCTCTTCTATTTGTTCCTCTGTGCAGATCATATGGAAAGACTAGGACAATTTCTTGCCATAGCATATCCCACATGTTTGTAATGAGGGAGGTCAAACGAAAAGTTTGTTTCTTTGAACCATTGATCATGCAAATAAGGATTAATCAAATACAAAAATTGGAGGTTTAAAATAGATGCACATCACCGCTACCCTACTGGGGATAATAGTGAGTTGTGCTCAGTAGAAGTATGATAACAAGAAGCACAAATTTGGAATGTAAATCTGTTAAAAAAAAAAAAGGAAAGAAAGATGACTTACCCCCTTACAACTTTCGTAAAAGGAGTTTTATGGTTGAAAGGGCGTGTGCTTAAGTGTGACCAATACAAGTTCAAATTGTTTTGAAGTACAACAATAGTTCTTTACGATTCTAATGCATGAGTTTCGACATCTTGGATTAAAGTTGTTAGATATGTGTTCGTAAGATTGCGTGGGATCACCAAAATGTGGGAGGGGTCATATATTTATAGTTGAGGAGGCTCCTTGTCCACCAAGGCAAGCATGATAAGCTTCCAACTGAGAGTGTGATTTCCTTCTTTGCTTAGAGATAGATAGATTTAGATTTATTTATGGGAAGTGTATATTCTTATAGGGTGTGGACAATTAACGCATGTCGCATTTTCCCGTATGTGTTTCTAGAGTCTTCTAAGGTGTCCTAGGGCCTTAGTGATTGTCTTGGGTAGCAAGTACGAGATTTGAAGGAGATATAATCAAAGATTGACGAAATTCCTACAAAATTGCTGCAATCAACACAATATGCCATATGGTCAACATAGTTGACATTTGGCCAACGTTGGCCTAAGTCGAAAATGGCATTGTCCAGAAGACATCCGATGTCATCTTGAGTCAATACAACTCTGGCTCGAGTTGACTCTAGGGGGTCTGGTCCAATTGAATTTTTTACTCAATTTATGACCAATCTATGGTTTGTTGGGTGGTCTTGGTAAATTCAAAGCATATCAAATCTATTAATTATTTTTTAAAACAATTTGTACATATGCCATCATAAAAGCAAAATGCGTTGTCTAGGTGTGAGAGAAGATCTCGACCCTAAAGACATGGTCCCTCCACATCTCAGAGGGTTCCCAGCTCATCATTACATAGCCTTTCCAAAGGTAAAAATCCGATGTCTATAATACGCCATACTAAATGCATGTATGCTAGAGTTAGGCATGGATATGGGATACGAAGTGATATGGCCAATGGTGATTTCAGTATTGTATTAGCCATACTAACTATATCATTATAAAAGAGCATGCATATTTATTGTGGTTATAAATAATTACCATATACAATGATCCCTTGCCAACCGGGGGTGAGGTGTGGAATAACCCAAAATTGTAAGTTTAATGACATTTTTTGGGATATCACTTTGTAGTACAATATAATTGTTACCAGAGACAGAAACTAGCTTGGTATGGCTGATGTATGATTTCAGTATCGAGGTGCCATGATAGGGTTATCAAGGGTTTATTGGGTGACCGAGGGCACATTATGGGACCAGTAGGCTCCTAGCCGCAACTAGGGTTTGTATTGTTAGATGACCAATGTGCGATTTTTCGGGGCCATGGATACTTCCTAATGTGTTGTCGTAGAATTATACCAAACTTAGTTGCTTGCTAGGTGGATAATAATAAAATGAATTACATCATATATGCATCATGGAATATATGTGTTTGCTTGCATGAACCCATCCCTCACTAACTAGTTGGAACTTACACCATATGCATGTTGCTTTTTAGATGATGATACATGTATTGTGGTACCTATAAGCAGTGTAACACATCCTCTTCTATGACTGACTACAGTGGGAACTAGTGGACATTAGAGGTCAAGGAGCACAATATGGATTGCGCTTGTAACAATTGTGCCTATAATGCACTGTGATTGTGGATTGTGATTTCCATTATCAATCACCGTCTTTTTTTATATACTGTTTGTGAATTATTATCATATACGTTTCGATGTTAACTTTTGAGATAAACTTGATTATTTTAATAACATTATCATTTTTAGAATTCTCCAGTGCAAGAATCATCTTTATATACTATCTTATTCCGCTGCATTCGTGTTATGGATTGTAAGTATAAGGTATTGCTTAAGAGAGCCTAACAGTCTTGTAGTACAATGATAAGCTTCCTAGTCACATCATTGACACCTAGGGAGGGAAGGGTGTCACAATAATTATATATATAAAAAAATTAATTTATAAAAAAATAACGATGATCTATACCAACCTCTCAATTTGATCATGTCCAACACATATACAATATGAGTGCTTACATTTATATTTTGGAATTGCATTTCGAAAATATACAATATGTAAACCCTATGAGCATTATACCCAATGGCCCCGTGAATAGTATACCTGATCTCAACATGAACCTTTTGAGTTCGTCTCTTTGCAAACAAATTTTCTATTATTGAAGGTGGAGAGAAGAGTCTACCTTTCAGCTTTTCTAGCCTCCTTTTAGGGATTGTAATTTTCACTTTCATTTTTAATCTCAATTTTTTCATTAGCTTAACAAGATTTAGTATTACGTGATCGTTCACTCTCAATACTAACTCTAGTGTTTTTGTTTATGGGGAACTGGGTAAATAGGATTCATCTGAAGAAGAATCTTCTGAGGATTAATGTTCTCTGGAGTTCTCCACATGAGCATTCCTCCCTCGTTTGCAAGTTTGGTGGGAGGCCTAACCTCTCACCATCAAATGGAGAAACAGAAAGTAGAATTCCCACCATATTGAAAAGCCAGTAATGTCTACTTACTTCAAAGAGTAGTAATTGTCAAAATCAGCCCAGCCCCATTGAAAAACCAACTCTTATCTCTTTGTTCCAGTCCTATGGTCCATGTTTTTCCACTTCAATTCTTGAGAAGTACAATTTTACAAGTTGCTCTTTGAACTTAAAGAAGATTTTTCCAGGAATAACTTGAAAGTAGTAATTAAGGAAGTCTTGCAGAAAGCAACAAGAAATTCATTTCAGATTAAATATTAAGAAATATATATGTACTAATTCGTGATAAAATCCAGCAGTGAGAAGGCTATAAACAAATTTGAGTGGGTTTTAGTTGGTTTTAGTACCAATGTTTTTGCCATTTCTTGCATTCCCTGCATTTGTGTTGCATCTCTGCAACCAAAAAAACAATGAGGAACCCAAACAACATAAGGTTGAGTTGTTGATGTTGTATTTGGTATTATTTACTAGGTAAATAAGACTAATTATTATTATTATTAAGTGCAGCTTTAATTGAAAATAACAAACAAACCTTAATAATAGAATTCTACTAGATTTTAGTTCATCCACTTTAATAACATCATATAACATTTTTACGGTTAAGGAAAATGATACTATCAAAAAGCCTTATTTGTCATAATAGTTAGTACAGAGAATCTGTATCATAGATTAGACATAAAATATTTATGAAAAAACCTTTGAGATATAATTATTTAATAATAATGTATTTAAATTTATTTGTAAGAAAATTCAAAACTTGTACCAAGCTCAGAATTTCATCCAATTAATGTCATATAGTTCTACCAGGATATTCCCCTAATTGGGAAGTGAATTCCCTATTGATCAACTCCTCCACTCACGTGAATAGATTCACTGATATATAGTCCGTGGAGGCATCAATCATTGGAATACCAACACTCACAAAGTCTAATTGCAATGATAAGACACCATCATGTATGGGGATAAAATAATTATTAAAAAAAATCTTCTTGTATAAACAAGTGACAATAATCCATACAAGAATCTCAATTTGATCATGTCCAACACACATAATGTCCCCATGACCAATATACCCAATTTCATTAGCTTTCATCTCAACATGAACCTTTTGAGTTCATTTTGTAAACAGATTTTCCTTTACTAGAGGTGGCAAGACGGGTGGATCGTTTTCTAGTCTTCTTTGGTAAATTATAATCTTTTAAAAACTCACTAAAATTGACATATGGTTTGTCTTGCAAATTTGTCATCCATCCAATAGTTAACCTAACTCAAGGGTGGATAGCTTTCTAGTCTTCTTCTCCGGTGAATTATAATCTTTTAAAAGCTCATTAAATTGACATATGGCTTGTCTTGGAAAGTTTTCATCCATCCAATAGTCAACCTAACCCCAAGGTTATGAAAATTGGAATAAAATATTAAATCGATCAATGTTGATTTCAATCTCAAATGATCTGAATATTGGATGAAATCTAGTCAGAATTAGTCAGAATTAGCCAGAATCACTCAGATATTTCATGATTCCAAATTTTGAAACATTTAACATGACCACAAATTCTCTCTACATTGCACAATTACTCTTTCTAACAGAAATATTTCTTATTTTTTAGTCGATTAATCAATTTTTGTCACAAGGAAAATTATATGGCAATTGAAATTTTGGTGGATAAATAAACCCCGAGCCCCCAAGCCCCCCTGCTTAATTATTAGACTTTAGCTTAAATGGAATTTTCCGGTAGAGTGAAGCATTGAAATTTTTTTGACTACAAAGAGGATGCACATATTACCAAGGGCAAAAGTGCACATATAACAGAGAGGATACATTAACATATATGAAAGGGTTAAGATGAAATTTTACACATGCCAATCTACAACCATTTTCTAATCATCCATCCATAAAATTGACACCCACATGTCCTTCCTTGGGGTATAAAATCTAGACCATTTTCTAGGCATTGATCTAAGGAAATTGCCACATATCCTTCTATTCAAGGTTTTAAATATTGGGAATCGGCATCATATGATACCAATCTGGGTTGATCTGTATTGATCTAGATCAATCGATTTTATTCTTTCCAAGCATTAAAGAGATAGTAAGGATTGTTTTTACTTAGGAACTATTTTGTTTTTTACCTCACGTCTTACCTTGCTTTTCCAGAAAAGGTATGTCGTTTCTTGATTCTTTTTATCTTAAGTTCTGGAATGGTGATCCTTGTCATGGTAAGAAAGTTCTTCTTATTGCTTGGAAAAAAACTTTGCATTCCTAAATCTGATGGTGGCATTGGCGTTCATGACTCTAAAACCCACAATAAGGCTCTCCTCCTTAAGTGAGGCTGGAGAATTTTCACGGATGAGTTTTGGCTATGGGTGCAAACCTAAGCGCTAAGTACTTCTATGGTAAGTCTCTACTAGATTCCTCCTTTTGTAGAAAAAAAAAAAAGGGCTCAGTTACTTGAATCGCATTGCATATGTTGTTCCTACTTTAAAGAAAATGGTGGTTTGTGAAATTGAGAATGGAATGAATTATTATTGTTTTTTACCTATTGTTTTATTGAAAATTCTTTTCTTTTTCTTTTTTTTGGTGAAAGTTTTATCCAAGATTCTGGCATTATGGAATGTTAGCCTCTTTAGTAGTTGTCTTCCTCTTTTGATTGTTAATAATATTTTATTTCTCTCCCCATCTTTGAAAGAAGATCAATGGGGGTGTGCTTTGTCTAATCATGGCAAGTTAATCACTAAAATTGTTGCAAAATTTCTTCATTTACAGAGTTGCACTAATTCAATTACTATCTTAATTCTTAAACATGTCTTTCAGGTCTTCTTTCTTCTCATCATGGTGAGGTTTCTTTTGGAAACTCAAAAGTCATGCAAAATTAAGATGTTTCTCTGGAGACTATTACAAAATGGGTCTCCTATCAGAGGCAACTTAGGAAAGTGGATTGCTATGGATGTTTCATGCTGCCTTTGCCACTACAAAGCTGAGACTCTTTGGCATGTTTTTTTTTTTGGTATCTTGTGACTTTGCTACACACATTTGGGCGATTGGACCCTTAGGATTAATGGATCCTTTTCTAGTTCGTTTCTCTCCTCCTTTATATTATATCTCTTTAATTCCCTTTCATTATGCCTCTGATCAATATTGGTTCTTTCGTGTTTTTATTATTACTGCGTATTTTGGACTCACAAAAATCAAGTTGCTGTTTTTAAAGTTATACCCAACCCATTTATAGTCATGAAAAATATTAATCATTGGGTCTCTTTTTTATTTCCCTCCCTTTTTACAGGTGATTAGTTGTCTGCGATTTTGAACCTCGATGAATGCTTTGAAAATTAGGTGCCTCCTCTTTTTCCCTAGTCTGGAGTTTCCTGTTCTAACCTATGTAGTGGTTACCAGTACTATAAAAAAAAAAAAATTATTCTGAATGGGCTACTGGCATTCTCTTTAAGGGAAATCTGATGTTAGTTTCATCTAATTTTTTAATGACAAAAGAAAGCATTGAAAGAATCTCTTGTAGTCTTCTCCAAGGACTGAAGATAGTGAAGGACCACAATTGGAGTAATTTGCAAGTTTGGAGTAACTCAATAGGATTACTTTTGTTAGATCTGAAACCAATTAAGGCCTTGGAACAATCTTTTGTTATTTTTTTTTACGTCTCACATGATCAATTTGGTCAACTTTAGTTTCACGCCTTGATAAGAAGTGATGTTTTTGGTTTAGGAAGTTAAAAGATCTAAAAATTTAGTGAAAATCCCAACTGTAAAATGTAAATACCTTTAATTTTTAAACTTAATGATACATTCTTGCTTATTTAAAAAAAAAAAAAGTAAATATATTTTATTCTAATTTTTCATGAAAAAATATTTATTTTTTTTCGAATTTACCGTTGATATGAAACCTTTTTTGACGATTTCACCCTTGATTTGATATCAATTTTGACAATTTTACTCTTTAGTCTTATTGATACCCAATATCAGCGAGGTATCGATGATTTGACCTTACCTGCTTGACAAGCAATCCTTTCGCTTTTGTTTATTTACTTTGGATCATACACCAGAGAAACGGGGAAAGTGACACGAATACAGGTAAATCCGTAATTTATTGAACTTGGAGGGGCATCAAGGGCATACTATCCTTTTAATCCTCCCAATTTGAAAGATCTCTGTCTGGGGACTCCGGAGAGTGGAGATCCTGGACTTTGGACTTTAGTCTTTAGGACTTAGAAGAGAGGGAGTGAAAGAAACGACATTAGATTTTGAAACGAGTTCTCTGTTCAGTCTCTGCAATTTCTCTCTCTCTGTCTCTCCGCCACTATTCCTAGAGTTATAGAACTTTAGAACTTTGTGGGATCTCTAAACTTTTACTGTTCGAATCAAAATATCAAATCGATCTTCTCAGCGATGTTCGAGCAGCAGCATTTCGTGGATCTGCAAGAAGACGAGAGCTTTGGAGACCCGAAATCGTGGCTGTCGGGAGAAGATCAGTCGTCTCCTCTTCCACAGCGAACTATGTCTTCCCTCTCTAACGGAAATGTAAACAACGGCAATGTCGACAGAGTACTCTACAAGAACCTTGTCGAGATGGTCCCGCTCATCGAGTCGCTCATGGTTTAACATCTTTTCACTTACTTTGATCCTTAATACTTCATCTACGTTTTTGCCAAGATTTTCTGTTTAATTCTGACTTGTTTTGTGGTTCTTTCTTTAATTTTTTTTTTTTGGGTGTGTTTCAGCAGGATCGGAGAGCCAACACTTCCTTCACTCGTCGTTCGTCGTTGGTCTACACCAAGACGCCTTCCAGAGAACCATTCTCCAAGAAGGTAATTTTTCCTAGTTGGGAATAAGAATTTACTGACAGAGTCAAACCCAACCAGACTATGGATTACCACCTGGTTTGATTTTCTCTCTTTTTTTTCCTCTTAGAAGATTTTGAAATTTTTGTAGCACGTGTGCAGCTTTCGCTGGCAATATCGGTCTTTGTTCTGTTTTAATAGTATCTCGAATGTGAATTATACATGTTGGGATTAGGGCTGAAGCAATTCCCTTGTGGTTTTGTTATTTCCCAATTTGATCTACAGATTGTGTGACAAGAACTGGGGTTATGCAATTATTTGATTTCTAATTATGTATAGATACAAGATTTGGAATTCATGTTTCCTATATCCCAATGCATTAGACTAAACGAGAACAGTCTTTAATTCTTGGAAGTCACGAAGTGTCTTATAAATCTGCACTAGATGTTAGGATAAGCTTGATTAATAAACCAGTTACATTCGAATCAAAGGGATAAAATGAGCTGACATCATGAAATGGAATTTTCTGCTTGGTTACAGGAATCAAAAGGTAGGAAAGCTGCCCAATCCATTCCTATCAGAAAACAAAGGGATATTGAGGATAAGGATCCAAGCAAAAATACCTCTCCTGATGACTTCTCATTGTTTTCATCAAAAACATTGGCACTAGAAAAGGATAGGGAAGATTTGATTGTATTGCAAAAACAAGTGGAGGATCTACAGAAGAAATTATTGGAGAAAGATGAGTTACTGAAGGCAGAAGTATCCTCAAAGAACCTGATGATAGAAGCCCATGCGAAAATTGAAGAACAGAGACGTCTTATTGCAGAGAAGGACTCACTAGTCAAATCTGCTCATTCACAACTTTCAGATGCGAAGGTGTGTGGATGTCCATCTATAGGTTTTGTTGTTATATTATATTTTTGTTATTTTAAGGATGACTGTAGGATATGATTTTTTCTGTTACCATTTAAATATCCTTATTTTGCAAAAACAAATTTATAGCAATATATTTATGGACATAAGCTATCATCTTAATTGTAACGGCTAAAATGATTGGAAGATACTCAGAATATGCACGGGAAGCTCATTTGCGTCAATAGAAAAAGGTTGATTTAAAGTACCATATTTACCTTGTTAGTGATGGTATCTTATCAGGGCAATAGTGGGAAGTTACATTTCCATTCTGATTAGGTTGTATTCAACATAGCTTTTAAAGCCAAAAAGCCCATTGAACCTTGCAGGTTTTGGCTTTATTTAATAAATGGCCCAGTTTCAAAAAAAAAAAAAAAAAAAAAAATCACCTATACTGAGGCACCCAAATTCTCCATTTTGTCTCCATTCTATTGTATCGCTGATTCAAATCATCTAAAAAGCACTTTTGCAAAAACTGGAGTCCTTGTATACGCTGTTTGGAAGACACACTTGAGGATTCCTCTATACCATGATAGCAGTAGGCTGAGGAGTTTACACAGGGTTTTGTAACCTGATTTGGTGCTTGTATTGGACAGTTGTATCTTCATGTCTGCAGTTTCAGCTTTTGCTGCCATAACGTATGCCAAAGCCAGCATAAGACACTAACGTTTGATGGTTTGCTAGAAGTTTCTCTTGTTTGCTTGGATCGCCTAATGACACTAACAGTTGGGTTCTTCCACAGATTAAGCTTGCAGACAAGCAAGCAGCATTGGAGAAATTACGATGGGAAGCAATGACATCCAACCAGAAAGTTGAGAAGATTCAAGAGGAACTAGACTCTATGCAGGGAGAGATATCATCATTTATGCTGTTATTTGAAGGGTTGACAACAAATGATTCCAGTGCATATGCTGAGGATTATGATATCAATCCATATCATTTGGATCCTCTTCCACCTATAGTAAGTTCACTTCTTCCCCTTTTGTTGGCTGAACTAGATGATAACCTTAAAATTTGAATCTTTAGTGACATGCCTACAGTCATGGCTCTGTAATTTATATGAGACTTTAGTTATTGGGTTTAAAAATGTTAGCATATTTATTTATCTCCATGTTCCACTATATGCTTATAAAGTAAAATTTTCATGATTAGTGCCAGAAATTTCAGTTGAGCAGGGTTGAGTTACCAATAAGGACGCTGCCCCATTATACCTTACAAGGCTAACAACCAAGAGGCTTGATAATATAAATTTACAGTAGCCGCTTAATAGGATCTGTTAAGAAACTATTAGTGCCACAGGGTATTGAGGTCAGTATCTTTATGTTATTCTTTCCTTATTCTGCTCTCTCTAATTGTGAGATGTTTTCTCCACTCGCTTCTCTCCTCTTTCTTTCTTCTCTTTTTGTTCAGGTGCTGGTTCAGGTTCTAATACTGTAACATGCTATCAGAGCATTGATTTCAGTACCTGTTGTTCTCCTTTATCATTTTTTTGAGTGACTTTTAAGGTTTTTCCCCATTTTGTGGTGTACAGCCACCTATGCTGTTTTTGTTTGGTAGAACCCTAGTTTCTTAAACATGCACAACTAAGGTTTCGTCACATACCACAAGGGTTTGCTGTTTTGTTACCTGAGCATGAGAGTTTTCTCCATGCACATGAGGGTTTGATCTCCCTATGGTATTTTTGGTGCTGTTGATGCATTCTCTTCCTCTAGGAAGTCAAGAATATTATTGTGAGTGCAGTATTGAGGACTGGTTATATTCTTTCTGTGTATTGGATCAGATTTCCTCTGTTATTACAAAACCCTAAATTTTTGTGAGATTTTTCATGAACCCTAGTTATTGTGGGTTGATCATTTTGAAATTTCGGGGATGTATTTTCTCTATATTGGAGTGTCTGTGGTCAAAATGTAGACCTGATAGACAACCCTAATCCTATGAGGTTTTAGTCTATTTGCCCTAAGATTTTAGGGTTTTGTGTACCATACGGCTGGTTTTTTTGTTTTAAATCAGATCTGGGGTGGTCCTTGTTGTTTATCAGTATTGGTTATGCATTGTGACTTGGGTGTTATCAATGTTAGTTCTTTGTGGCTGGTTGTTTCTGAGTTCTTCTTTGTGAGTGGGTATCGTTGAATATTGTATCATTGCTGATTCTAAGCCTCCTATGGACAATGAAAATTTCCAAATCACCTCTATAAAATTGACTGGTGCTTCAAATTATCTTCTTTGGGCCCAGGTTGTTAAGGTGTATATCGTTATCCACCTGCCACAAACCACCTAATATAAATAGTGGATGACAGAGAATGCTACATTGCTTTGTTGGTCGTGGAATAGTATGAAGCCTTTTGTGGCTGTCAGTGTTACGTTGCACACCATAGCCAAGGGTGTCTGGGATGATCTCAATGAGAGTTATTCTCAAGATAGGAATATGTCCAAAGTATATGATTTGTATAAGAAAATTTTCTCCTTCAAGCAAAATGGTAAGTCTATTAGTGATTACTATAGTGCACTAAAGGGCATGTGGGACATGGGAGGAACTCAACGTTTAGCAGCCCCTCTCTACTGAAATTGAATTCTTAAATCTTAGTGGGCTGAAATTTTAGTTACAATTTTTTTAGGGTAATTTACAACACCACCCCCTAGAGAATGCCATTATTATAAGAACACCCTTTATGTTTCATCAAATTAGACTCAGACCCCTTACAGTTAGTTACTGTTAAGTGATTCTATGAAATGATGCTTTAGCCCTTAATTGGTTTGTACTTTTGAGAGAGAGAGAGAGAGAGAGAATGGAGGGAGAAATAAATAAACGCTAAGAGTCGTCCTAGCCTGTTGGACCCTTTGTCGTCCTCCATGGCCTTTATCTTAAGATAAGCAATGAAAGAGAAAACACAGAGAAGCTTCAACGTCTCCGTCACTCTGCGCTTATCCAAACACTATATCAAATGCTGCTACAGAACTCTATAGCGAAGATGAAGAGGTTCTTCCACAGAACCGTCTTAAGGGTAGGCTTGCAATTCGGATTTTCCGGCTGTGTTTGCAGAGCTGAACATTCCAATCTTCTAAGCCCTTAACCAATCAAAATGTAAATCTACGGTTACGTTCTGCAGTACAAATTTAAATCTAGATAGTTGAAGTCTATCTTTATCTCCTTATTAAACAGTTCATATTTGATGAGTTCTATTTTCTTCTAAAACGATTTGGGCCCCCAGAGCTTTGGAAATGTGAAGAAACATGTCTCTTCTGTGAATTTGTTTTTTCTACCTCCAAATCATTCCGGATCCTCTCCTTCTGCTAGATTTTTTGTTCCAAGCAGAAAGAGTTGGGGTTACTGTTATTGGGAAAGAAAACAGAATGATCGTTTGCGCTTGTACAGTGCCTCCAAGGAACTGGCCCGATGGGCAGTCAAGGGTTAATGTAATAATCAATCTAACACACCGTCGGAGAAAATGAGACCCGCAGCGGCAACCTGTTTCACTATCCCACCTCTCTTTTTCTCTTCAACCCTGTTCAGAACATTCAAAACAGCGTGATGAGATGGTATTCCCCACACAGGCATAGCGATTTCATGTTGGTTGCCGATGTCGCCATCTGTCGTCGATGTCATTGCCGCACCGCCATGATCTCCGGTCTTCTAAACGATCACTGGTGATAGCGTCAATTTGGGAGAAAGGTAACTCAGGTGTAGTAACTAATTACATGGGCATTTTAGGTATTTTATATTTAATAAGGGCATTTTGGTATTTAAAATAAAATATAGTAGTTGACATCAGCATATAAGGTATATTCCTTAACGGTGACTGACGGTAGGGGGTCTAAGTCTAATTTGGTGAAACATAAGGGGTGTTCTTATAATAATGGCATTCTCTAGGGGGCGGCGCTGTAAATTACCCATTTTTTAATCTGGATTAGACTAGCTTGCGGCCTATCAAGAGTCTTATACTAGCTGGTGAGAAAATTCCTTCTATGAATGAGGCATATTGCATGATTCAACGGATTGTGCCCCCCTCTCTTTCTAAATATGAGCCACATCCTCTTAAAAGGACAGTTTTACCTTCATTGCTAGCAATTGTGGATGTGGTCGTGAGATGGTTATATCTAGGATTGTTCTGAGCAAATGTTTGCTTTTAAAAAAATTTATAATGAAATAAAAGTTCACTTTGGTGTTTGTTTACAACTTATGCATATCGATAATGCTCGTGAGATTACTTAATGTAAAATTTTATCTTTTTGTTATGATAATGGCATTATCCCCAATGATTAAAGTATCGGTATCGATCGTTGTATCGGTCAGCTAAAATCAAGATACATATCGGAGGGTATCGTATTGTAACAGAGATACGCTAAGATATATTAAAGATACACATATAAATGAATATGAAACACTTTTTTATACACTTTTGCATAAAAAAACAATTAAAAAAAGTTATATATAACATGTATTCTGCATAAACACTAAAATGGAGAGTATCGCATGTGAGACAAGTATATTCAATTGAAATTGGTGTTGAGGGCCTTGATGCTTTGAATCTTTGCCTTATCTTTGTTGAATCCAAGGTATGTAATTGTTTATGGGTGTAATATGGATTCCCAACTTTGATTTTCACTTTAGCTAGGGAGAAAAATGGTTGGCAGCAACTTTGGAACAAAAACCCCTCTAAATAAATCGTGTTTTGTTGAGAAATGACCCATATTGGCCGTTATATGACCGTAGCGTGCGTATCTATACGTATCGTACCTTACCGGTATGTATTGGTTGATACATACCGATATGCATCGATACTTTATGGAAAGTTAAAAACCGAAGTGAAATGTATGTTTTGGTATGTATCGGTGCGTATTGGTATGTATCGTAAGATACATATCAATGCAAAATGATTTTAAATTTTTTTATGAACTGTATCGGTAGTATCGTATTGATAAGGGCCAATACCGATATGTATCGGCCAATATGGTATGATACGTACCGATAATTTAAACCTTGATTATTCCTCAAACTAGTTCTTATACACCTCAACATAATGGTGTGGCAAAAAGGAAAAACCACCATTGTTAGAAATTGCTAGATCCCTGATGTTGTATATGATCTTGTACCCAAAATTTATGGCCGAGATGATTTTTTGGTCATTTGTTATTTGATAAATCGCATGCCCTCTTTAGTCCTTCACAATCATTTTCCTTTTTTTGTTGTTTTTTCAAACAATGCTTTATTTGGTATACCACCAGATATTTTTGGGTGCACATGTTTTGTTTATGATCTTTGTCCTAACATTGATAAACTATCTCAATGTGCTATCAAGTGTATTTTCTTTGGGCATTCTCATACCCAAAAAGGATATTGTTTTATGATCATGTTACTCGTTAGTAGTTTATCAATGTTACTGTTACGCTTTTTGAAAATACTCCCTACTTTGGTATTGTTATTCCTCGTTTAAGACCTACCTCTCCTAGTCTTCCACCATTCCTCTATTAATTTTTCTTGAAAATATTTCTTCCAAGTCCACGGGAGCACACCATTATAGGTTTGGAAGCGGCAACCCAAGCCGTGACCAATAATTGCGACCCCTCCTTACCTCTCCCAATCAAATTCTGTGCTAGAGGTTCTTCTACTGATGACTTGTTTGTTGCTTTACTGAAAGCTACTCATTCATATACTTAGAAATCTTTAGTTACCTATCCTGTTGCTCATTATGTTTCTATTTTCCTCCTCCTTTCTACCCTTCGTAATTTTGCCTTCTCCTTTACTTCCCTCTCTAGTCCTACCAAATATCAAGATGCTTTATCTAACCTTTGGTGGAAGTCAGTTATAGATGTGGAAATGGATGCCTTGCTTTCTTGTATGACTTGAAATTTGGTATGACCTACTTCCAATAAGTACCATGTGTAGTTTCGTTGGGTGTATACCATTAAGTATAACCCTAATGGATCTGTTGAGCGCTTGAAAGTTCATTTAGTTGCTAAATGTTACACTTGAACCTATGGGGTTGACTATTTTGAGACCTCCCCTATTGCTTGCGTGAATTCTGAGAGATTTTTTATTTTTTTTTACTATTTTTTATTATTTTTTATCTCTTTGGTTGTTAATCTTGATTGGTCTCTCTTTTAGCTAGACATATAGTTTTTAAGGCGATAAGGCGACGAAGGCGTTTGAGGGTCTTTCGGAGCGCCTTAGCGATAAGGCGGGCATAAAGCGCCGCCTCATTGACTAAAGCATTTCTGTGTAATTTTTTTATAAAACCAATCTATTTGGCTCAAATTCTAGTTGAATCCTATTACTTATATGTTAAATAAATATTAAAGGTTCATATTCATACCAATGTAAGATATTCATCAAGAAAACAAATCAATAAAGTGAATAAACTAAGTTCATCAATCATCATAACATATTAACATATAATATAAATACATAATTATGAAACAAAATTATAAATATAAAGAAAAGAAGACATAAAAAATACAAGTATTTATTATACTTACCTCTATGATGCCAAAATGAGTGCTTAAGCCCTAAAAGTATCCACTATATTTCTACTCCTGTCAAAGAAGAATGAAGCTCACCCCTGCCGGAGCAAACTCACCGCTGTCGGAGCAAAATGGTCACCTAGATCAGTGGTTCTTCCTTGTTCCTTGATTCCTTCTCGAAGCCCTTTCTTAAAACCCTTGACAAAATCCAAACCCTGTTTGTGAATCGTGTTTTTGTTTTGTTTGTTTTGGTTATTTTTTGTGGGGTAAAGCTGATCCCATACATCTCAAGAGTTAACAAAATCATACACCTACCAATAAAAAAATCTATATTTGAAATCTTCGAGTAATTTTAAAATGTGTTTAAAAAAAAATTAAAATAAAATAAAATAACCCATAAGGTGCCACTTCACGTAAGGATGAGCACTGTCTTACCATTTCTAGATCGCATCAGCGCCAAGGCGCTGGTAAGGTGACGCCTTAGCAGCGCCTTAAAAACTATGGCTAGACATCAAGAATGTATTTTTGTATGACGATTTGCATGAGGTCTTTATAGAGAAACCTCTTGGGTATGTTGCTTAGGGGGAGAATGCACAATAATTTTATTGGCTGAATAAAGCTATTTATGGGTTCAAACAGACCTTAAGAGCCTGATTTGAAAAATTTTGCGAGGTTGTTGTTGGCTATGGTTCCTCTCAATGTTTCTGTGACCATTCGATGTTTGTTTGTAATCAAGACTCTAAAGTGGTTGTGCCGGTTGTATATGTTAATGATATTCTCTTTTATCGTAATGGCTTATTTGAGATTGAACAATTAAATCTTATTTACAGCAAAACTTTCAGATGAAATATTTGTGTTTTCTTAGATATGTTCTTGGTATTAAGGTGATTCCCAGTAGGGAAGGTCTTAGTTTGTCTTAGTGAGACTATGATGTTAGGTTGCAAGCCTGTAGATACTCCTATGGATCCTTATTTATAGTTGGAGCTTCTATGACAAGGAGTTTACGGGCAAACATCATAATAGGAGGATAGTTTGCAAACTCATTTATCTTACTATTAGCAGAATTGACATCTTTTTTTTTTTTGGCGTGACTAGTCAATTTATGGAGAAGCTTAAGCAGGCTTTTTGGAAGGCAGCATGTCGTATCGTGAGGTATCTTAAGGTTTCTCTAGGAAAATGACTTATTTATCATCGTCATGGTTACACTAAGGGCCCGTTTGATTTTGTTTTAGAAACGGTTTTTCTATGCTCAGAAACAGAAAAACACCCCAAAAACCGTTTGATTATTCTGTTTCGTTTCACGTGTTTTTTGAAACAGAAATTGAAATTTATGTTTATTTTTGTGTCTAGAAACAAAAATGGAGAAACAAGTTAGAGTTGCTTTTCTGTTTCTAGAAACAAGTGGGAATGAAAAAAATTGTGAAAAACCTGATACTTCACTTGACCTACCCAAACCCCGACCCAACCCATTGTTGAAACTTCTCTCTATCCAAATGCGGCGATTCCAATCTGGTTGTGCGAAGCTCACAGTTTCGGATTGCCTTCATCCTTCTGAAGTTCATCTCCATCATAGTTGTCACGGCGTCAAATCGATCTAAGGCGGTGGAGGGGTGGCTAATCGATTTGGCGATGAATCGCCCGTTTTGGCGTTGCCATGGCGGTCAAATCGCCCGTGTGTCATTTTTTATTTTTTCTATTTTCTAAAATTATTTAATATGCTACTTTTTTATTTTTCCTATTTTTTAAAGTTATTTAGCATGCTACAAGCCTAGAATATATACCCTAGAACATATAAAACAAACATTAAGTAACATCAAATCATCAAAAAATCAACATAGCCATATCATGTCATCAAAAATCAACATAAATTATTGACTTATGCAGTTATACATCAATTCATCACTCATCAAGTCATAAAAAATCAACATGTACATCACACAAAAGTAAAAAGTAAAAGGTTAACCTGTGACTGAAGCTTAAAAGCAATGATTGGAAGTGAGTGAGCAACCTGAACAAAGTAAAAGGTATATATGTCAATATATGTCATATATGAATGAGTGATATATATTTATATATATTTGGAAATCTAAGAATAGATCAAATGATAAGATAAGTGGCTAACCTGTTAAGCTATTAATGACTTACTGAAGCAATGAAGCTTGATAGCAAATGAACTCAACATAAAAAATAAAAAAAAAACTTAACTAATCAGTTCAAAGTTCAAAGTTCAAGTTTAAAGTTTAAAGTTTAAACAATACATAAAATCCAAACACTCAAACAGTCAAACACAAATAACTTAATCATCATAATCATCCAACAAATCAGCAGATGGCAGATTCCTTTGTTGTCCACTAGAAGCATTTGCATTTTCACCAAAGTTATCTATGACATCCAAGTCATCATTCACATCATCCTCTTCTTCCAAATCTTCTTCCCCATCTGATTCTGATGACTCCCCAATAGCTCTCCCTGTACCACGGCGTGTGTAGCACAAATTTCCTCTAGAGGTTGATGATTGAGCTCTCCTGGGTCGATTGAGCCCCTCCATTGTTGCCCCCATTGCTCTACCAGCAACGTCCCATGTGAGATCAGCATCGGGATGGACTACATCATCCACTTGCTTGTCAATCATCCACTCACTACTCCAATCCAGTTCATCAAGCACAAGTGGATCATAATTTCTGTTGAGGAGACGCCTTTGTTGAAACCTTTCTTCTAGGCGGCGATTGTATTGAACATAGACTAGATCATTCAAACGTTGATGTTCCAGCCTATTCCTCTTCTTGGTATGAATCTGAATTCATAAACAATAGAGAACAACAAACAAAGTTATTGTTCCAAAAATAAAAAGTCTAAAATATGAAATAGATGTAATACCCAGCTACTTACAAACTCAAATGTGCTCCAGTTGCGCTCGCAACCAGAAGAGGAGTAACAAAGCCCTAGAATACGTCTTGCAATCTTTGAAAGCTCAAAAGCATGACCTCTAAATGAACCCCACCAAGTAACTATAAAAAATAAATATATATAAAAATAGCTAGATTGATATTTAATATATCACACAAACAAAACAACTAAACAATGTACTCTACTTACTAGGACTCATGGTTGCCCATTATCTAATTGCCATATCCGAGGCAAAACCACCTCGAGAATATCTATATAAAGTGGCTTGAGTATTTATGTTGTCTTGTAAAGCTGGTTCATGTATCATTCTTTCAATGACTTCATCAAATGCAAGTTGTAGAGAAGATATAATTTGGTAGCCACCATCATCACCTTCCTTATAAGAAAAAAATTTGCCAGGATTAAGAAATAGTGCTGCTTCATGCAAAGGACGCCCCATCTGAATCTCCCAACGCCTATTAACAATATCTAACACTTTCTTGTATTGCCTTTCTTTATCTCCAAAATTTTCTTTTATTTTCTTTTTTGCCTCATCCATGGCAAATTGAACCTCAGGCATAGAAGGCCTCTCATCACCATCCAAAATCCTTAAGACAGTAAGAAGTGGCTTTGAAGCTCTAAGACAATTTTCCACACCATTCCAAAATGCTACCGCAAACACCGTCTCAACCACTTTCTTCCCAGCTTCGGTCTTTGCCAAATTAGAACTAGTCCATTGTTCAGAAATAAACAAATGTCTCAAGTCATTTTCATGTTTTAACAAGCTTTGAAGTGTCAGAAATGCAGTTGCAAATCTAGTAGCTGCTGTCCTCACAAGATCCCTCCCATTTGTTCTAGTCCTCATTGCATCAAGAATGCGTGTGTGCCTGTAGATGAAGTTGGTTACTTTTTTTGCCTTACTTATCACAGTCCTATTAAAATTCAAGAATCCTATTTCCTCCAACATCAGGTCAATGCAATGCGCTGCACAAGGAGTCCAATACAGCTTTGTCCTCTTTTGCATCAGCATTGTTGCACCGGCTAATTTATAAGCCGATGCATTATCTGACACAACTTGCACAACATAGTCCTCACCAATTTCTTGAACTTTGTTGTTAATCAATTCAAACAACTTCTCTGCATTTTGAGATATACTAGATGCATCAACAGATTCCATAAAATAAGTCCCCTTTGGACAGTTAACGAGGAAATTAATTAAATGCCTTCCTCTTTTATCCGTCCACCCATCAGTCATTAGAGTGCACCCATACTGCTTCCAATACTCTTCATATTTATTCTTCATCTCTGCAGTTCTATCCTTTGCTACCTTTAACAATGGTACTCTCACTTCATGATAACTTGGGGGCTTATATCCTGACCCGTACTGTGCAGTAGATTCTACCATCACCTCAAACCTCCTTGACTTAAGAGCATTGAATGGAATACCACACTGATAAACCCAGTCAACAATGTGATTATCAACTCTCTTTTTTTCTTCTGCTGATCTAAACCGGTTCTCTATAGTAGTCTGAGTACTACCTTTAAGATGCCTCTCAGCAACCACTTGCTCAGGAGTCCTTCTAACATGAGCATCCATGGGGCCCCTTACTTGTGGCTGAATGACTACTTTCTTTTTCTTAGCAGATGTCCCAAAGCTAGGAATAAGTCTAGAGGTTGTAGAAGAAGGAGTCCTACTAGACTGTCTTTGACCTTCAACTTCTATATCAACATCCACATCAGCACCAGTACCAACACCAGCATCAGCATCAGCACCAGCACCAGCATCAGCACCAACACCAGCACTAGCACCAACACTAGCATCAACATCAACATCAACATCAACATCATCATCATCATCATCCAAAATGTCTTGCATCCTTTTCTTCTTATTGCGCATAAGAGCTGCATTCATCTCTGTAGGAATCGCTACAGTTGTCTTGGTACACTTAGCAACATCTCCATATCCACCCACCAAATGTTGCTTTAACCTTTTAATTCCACACTTGAGGTTTTTTCCACAAAGAGTGCATTTAACAAGCTGTCTGAAAGGTCAGGCCAATACCCATATTTCCACTCAGGGTCATTTGATTTGGTCTTTCTGGTTGGGTCTTTGGATGGATCATATGTAGCCGTGCTTATATTATCACCCCCACTACTACCAGGTCCACCAACAGTACCATCCATTATGAACTCCTATAGTCCTATTATCCTACAAGTTACAAAACAGAGTAACAAAGTATGCTAAGTGTTAACCAATAACATGAACATGATAACATAAAAAAGAAAAAAAAACAATCAAACACTCACAAATCCAACTTAATCATTTCACTTAACACAATCAAGACCATTGTCAAGTTCTTATATTTGTTTTTTCCAGCAATCTAAAATATATGATTTCCCACCTTCAGATCAAGCTCTAGATAGTAGATAACTAGATATACAACTAAAGAGGAAAACATTTTATAAACATCGAAAAGGCTAAAAGTATAACAACATAGAACAGAAAAATGACATAAATCCATCTAAACCCATATGATAATTCTTGCATTTCTTTCAACCCACTAAAAAACAAATAATAGAAGGTACTGAAACTAAAAAAATCAAAGAGAAACTCAAAGAACCAGAGGGCAGAGGTTGCAGAGAATAACCAACCGAAGCAGATAACAGAAGGCAAGCGGCATAAAAGAAAAGAACAAAGATCGAAGTTACTCGCAGGTGGGGCCCTTACCTGGTTGTCTCTCTTGCTTCCGGAGGAGAAGATGTCGCAGGCGATATCGTATTGTGGTTGTTGTCGTTCTTGCTGCCGGAGAAGGAGAAGAGAAGACGTCGCTGTTGGTTGCTGTCGGAGAAGGAGAAGAAGAAGATCTTCTCCGCTGTTGGTTGCTGCCGGAGAAGGAGAAGAAGAGTTGCAGGCGGTGGCTGCCGGAGAAGGAGAAGAAGAAGATCTTCTCCACTGTTGGTTGCTACCGGAGAAGGAGAAGAAGAGTTGCAGGCGGTGGCTGCCGGAGAAGGAGAAGAGAAGAAGTTGCAGCGGTGGCTGCCGGAGAAGGAGAAGAGAAGACGTCGAGGGTTTTCGTCTCTTCGAGTTTGAGCTTCAATCGAAGGTTTTTGTCTCTTCGAGTTCGAGCTTCGATCGAGGGTTTTGGTCTCTTCGGCAGTGTTTCAATTTTACGCTGCCATATTATAATAAACAAAATGTTAGTAAAAAAAAAAAACCATAAAATATAAAAACAAAATATATGTAGAAAAAAAAAAAAAAACACAAAGTCGACTATCTAGGTACTAAATCGTGATATGGCGTCCCATGGCGACGCCTAGCTATCCATGGCGACCGCCAATTGTGAGAACCACAAATCGTTGGACTGCTATGCCCACTTTTTACCGCCGGGACGCCAAGGCGCCGCCTAGGCGACGCCTTGACAACTATGATCTCCATGAAGCATACCTGCAACTCCAACATCATGTATTCGCTTGTGAGTTGCATTCCTACAACGTCGTGCCTTCACTCATGTCTTGAACTCAACTACACTGTTGAAAACGTTTCGGGAAACAGAAAAATCAAACACTTTTTTGCAATTCAAAAAATCATTTCTTAGCACAGAAACGGAAAAAATTGTTTTTGCTGTTTCTAGACACAGAAACAGGAGAAACAAAATCAAACAGGCCCTAATATCATTGGTTATTTTGGTAGTGTTGATAGTGATTGGAGATCTGTCACCTGTTATTGTATGTTTATTCAAGGTAATCTTATTACATGGAGGAGGGAAAAAAAGAAGAAAAAACAGACTATTGTTCGATTTGTGTTGAGGATGAGTATATAGCTAAGGTTCATACGGCAGCTAAATAAATGTAGCTAAAATCCTTTGTTCAAGAGCTTGGTCTTTCGGTCAGTGAACCTGTGGAAATGTTATGTGATAATCATGCAACCATTTGTATTGCTAGTGATCTAGTCTTCCATGAGAGAACCAAACATATTGAGGTGGACTTGTCATTTTGTGCGGGATGCAGTGATGATGAAATTGATTTCTACTACTTTTGTGAGCTCTGGTGATCAACTTGGAGACTTGTTTATCAAGGCCATGTTTTGAAAGTGTTTCTCCAAGGGTGTTCCAACCTATGGCATGGGTGATATCTATGCTAAACTTGAGAGGGAGTGTAAGAGATATCTAGTGTCACAGGGGTTTTTATGTTAGTATCCTTATGTTATTGTGTCCTTATGTGTAATTTACACATAAATATATCCTTCCATGCAATTACATTATATTTTAATGCTATAAAAGGTTCCCCCACCTACTATTAGAGAGTTATTCTATTCTCTCATATCGATGGGTGTTTACTCTACTCTCCTCTCTTTCTTTTTTCTCCTACTTGCTTCCCTCTTCTCCCTCTTCTCTTCATGTGCAGGTACTGGTTTCAGGTTCTAATACCATCACAGAATCAAATTTTTTTCCCTATTAATTTCTATTTTGAGGACAGAACACCCCTACACACCATTAACATAAACTCTACCACACATTTTCATTGCATGGTTCTCTAATGAAATACCTTTTGTTTTTTGGAAGCCGGGGGGGGGGGGGGGGGGGAGATAAACCCCAATATTCTGAAATTGTACAGAAGAAAAAAAAAATTATTCATTTTCCACGACTAATAGAGCTGAAATCATGAGTGACTGTGCAGTCAGGTTCAAAAGATATGCATGAGAACTGTCCTGAGTCACTGCAATTTCTGTTTTGTGGTTGCTGGTTGGTTTCTGAATGAAATTCCTTGGTCTGGACAGGATCAAATGGATGATATGGAGATGCAGAAAATGGAAGAAGCAAGGGAGGCATACATTGCAGCTGTCCATGCTGCAAAAGAAAACCAGGATGAGGAATCTCTAGCAGCTGCAGCTGAGGCAAGATTCCGACTTCAATCCTTTGTCTTCAAGACCAACAATCAAAATGCTGACATAAGTAGAGACCGTCCAAGTTTTCTGAGTTCTTGAGTTGCCAACCTGGTATCCCTTTCCCATATTATGATCATATAATTTAAGCTTGCATATCAGTCACTGGAAACCGTTTGTTCATATTTTTAATCCAATTTATGCAAGAAAATTTTTTCACTCCTTGCTATTGTCTTAGTAAATAATGCATTTCTTCTTACATGCTGGGTCTCAGAGAGATTTCACAAGCATGATATTATAATATGAAGTTCAAGATCGAAGCATAGGTTGGGATGGACGAAAGCTTCTTGACCATATAAGGATTTTCATTTTTATTATTTTTTTTGGGGGCGGGGGGTTTGGGAGTGTGCTTTGTTTCTTTTTAAGTGTTAAAATACTACTATTAATTACTTTTACTTATGTTGCCCACTGCATGTAGGACATAAGGGAGGAGAGTTCAATCGTTCATGCCATGATCCGGAAAATAATCATTAGATAATTGACAATAGACCATTGATTGCTGCAATTTAAGAGTATAATCTAGTAGGACCAGTGAGAGGTGCTCAAATTTTCAGCTGTATTAGAATTTTACATGCCTTTAGTCCTAGCCATGACATGACATGAATGCAAAACATCAAGCTTTCAGAATTTATAATTAAGAAGGTCTATACGCAGTGGTTTGTGCTTTCTGGAATGCAGTTCTTCGGGTTTTGGCTTTCTTGCTGGACAGCCATTATACTCACTGCACAATCTGCATAGGTACGAGCAAGTCGGAACATCGACTGTAGCTTTATGGGATAAGAGTGTTATGAGATTTCAACAATACACAGGGCAGGCAGATGAACCTGTGCTGCCCTGCGACTGAGTTAAGGTAGAGACTTGATTCTGGAGAATTTGTTCCTGAATCATCATCATTCCCCTTCTTGAAGTGTGCTTCTGTTCTAATCTCTGGTATTAGGGCCTCAGAATTGAAATATATACTAAGTAGAAAAAGTATATATATGGTTCTGAAAATATCACCAAACCTCTTCATCAGTGAGTTTGTTACATCAGAATCAATTCCTTCCTCAATACACTCGCTTACCCATGGTATTTGCTAACTGTATGTCTTTGTAAGCAAGCTGTTTTTTTCAAATCCATAAAGATGTCAAAATATTTGCTTGGATCTGGCTATACCATTTTTTAACTCACAGTGTTAGGCAAACACACCACACCTCTTGTTTTTTTTCATTCAGCCATAAGGCTATTTATAGCTCAATACAAATATGCAAACCCTGACACGTGTCTCTGTGTACATATGCTTTCAACTTTCATAAAGAACAAGAAGATAAGAGAGTGATAGACCACTTATCCTATCTTTATCATGTAGACCGACACTTTTGGTTACAATACAAGACAAGACAAAATACAATACAGTTTTCACAGGGAAATAAGAGAGGCATCCGAACTATTAGAACTGTTGTCCGAGTAGGTACTGGCAGTGTCAATGAGCCAATCATTACAGGCTTCCAGTAGCTGTTCGATGCGAGGATTAGGAAGTCTGCTTGTTTGATGAAGGTCCCATGTCGTATCCATTCAAAGGAGGAGAGGGGCTGGAACTTGACTTGGAGAGACATCATTTGTAGTATACAGTGTGTAAAAAGGATCTCCATTAACTTCTGTGCTGGATTCGGGTTGTGAAGAGGTCATATGGTTTGACTTCAAACACTTGGAAATTTGGATTGTAATGGATGTAATGGTAGGGTTGTAGGTTTTCAAGGGTCTGGTGAATGAGGGGAGGTCGATGAAAAAGGATGATAATGTAGTTTTGATTGGGGTATTCTTCAGTGGGTTCTAGAAGATAGGAAGAGAAGAGGTTAAACCAATGTTCTATGGGAGCAAATAGGTTGAGGAAGTTGAGGATTGTAAGGTTGAGACGTGGACGACCTTGGATAGGAAACATCCAACGGGAGGTAAACCAGTGGATAGTGGTAAGGGGAAGGCTTAAGCCAATGGTGTAAGCCGAACATGGATGCCAAAAAGATACATTTGTAGATAAGGGGAAGGCTTAAGGTTTTCATCATCAAGACCACCAATCTTGTGAAACCGATCTGTCATTCAGGAGAAATGTTTATCAAGATCTGATCTGTTAAGTGAGCAGCACTTCATTTGAAGAAATTCATCACAAGCCTTTGAAAGATCATTTGAGACTGGACCCAAGAATTCTTGATAGAGAGTGGTAATAAATTGATTTTCTGTAAGCTGGACAATTTGAAGTTATCGGTAAGTACCAAGAGCTAAATACCATTTTCTGAGTTTTCCTTAAAGTCTTGCAACAAATTTGGATAAGACAATCCCGGTGGTAGCTCCTTCTTGGAGTAATTCTGCATTTATCTAGGAGTGAAAGTCCGCAATTCTTGATGCCCATTTGGAGACAGGGATATCATCTAATGTAAAAAATTGATTTGGATCTTGGTTTTGATACAGGGTAAAAGGTGGGGATGGAGCAGGAGGCCTGTGTTGGGTATCAAGAGGATTGTGAATTTCAGGGTCATCATCCATCTCTGAAACATGAGTAGGTGGGTTAGGACCTTCATTCATAAAAGAAGGAAGAGGTTTTGATAGGGTTAGGTTTGTAAGGAATTCAGAAAAACATTGTCTGAGGGGGTGATGATGGTATGGATGGATTGGGTATTTGGTGAAGAAGTGGTATTAGAAGGAGCAAATGGCTGAGGTGGATTATGTGGAGCAGATGGCTGAGGTGGATTATGTGGGTTTATCGGTACCAGAGGTGGAGGAGCTTGGTAAGAAACCATCATGGGATATGGGGTGAAAGGAGGTGGAGTGTCTTGGAGGGCATCTGGATCTTCATCAAAATCATCACTAAGATCCATCAAAGCAGCAGTAGAAGTCCAAGCCGGAGGAAGTCTACCACGAGTACGTCCTCTAGTAGCTCTGGTTCTTTTTGAGAAAGAACGTTGTTGTCTTTGAAGTTCTTTAAGTTCTTCAATTGGAAATATTCTTGGTGACGAGACAACTGGAGGAGCCGGAGGAGCATACATAGCAAAGGGATCATGTGGAATGAAACTTGGCACTATGATAGGAAGGGGCTGTTGTCGACTTGTTGCAGAAGAGGGAGGATGTGTCCTTTGAAGACTATGGAGTTGAGCTTCAAGATATCTGAGATGCTTTTCTTTTTGTCCAATAAGGGCAAAGGCAGTAGTGATATCTGCCACACTTGAAGCAATTCCAGCCTGTTCCGTATGAAATTGGTCAATTTCTCATCGTAAAGAGTGGAGAAGATGATCATGATGAGTCAATGTGCCTTGAGTTTGTTGAGTCTGAGCAAGAATGCGCTCAAGGTATTGATTTTGGACAACAGCATTCTCTGCTTGCCAGTTTAAAGCTGCTTCTGCTGGGGATATTTCTGAGGGTTGTCCAGTGGGACGAATTGGAGGCTTAATTTTCCAAACATGCCGAACACCATGAGTATCAGGGCCTGGGTCACCAAGACCCGGGAATTGTTTAAGAGGAGAAGAAGATGAAGAGCCTGGTGTATACATACAACATGGAGGAAGAGGACATGGAAGATTTGGCTTTGGGGAATGTTTGCAAGGAGAAGGTGAAGATTGAGGAGTGACCTTATCATCACCATACTTGACAAAGAAAGGGTATTTGGATTCATCACTAAGAGGGCCAACAGTGGAATCTCTTGACTCATAATGGGCTCGTAATATCTGTTGGGAAGACTTATGTCTTGAAGAATGATATCTGAGTCTTGGAGGCAAGAGTCACAGTCACATAAATCAAAATATTTATGACTTGTAACAGGATCTTGAAAATAGTAAATAGGGCCACCTTGAGAATCAAAAGATCGTATGGGAATCTTTTTCTTGGATCATTCCGAAAGAGGTTGGAAAAGTGGGAGAAATAGTTTGAGGTCTCGGAGGAGGAAACCTAATTTCTACTTCTCCGTTGGAGTGCCAAATATATTGAGGATCAGTGGACTGAATGGGTTCTGCAGGGGTTTGTTGATGAGAATTGGAGATATGTTGTTCATAAGCCGTTACTCAAGAAGGAAGAAGACAAAGAAGTTCGTCTCGAGGAATTTGTCTAGGGACATAGGCACAGCAAGGGACTTGTGTAGAGTCCATAGTGATGAACAAGGCATCCTCTTGATGGCCTGTAAGGAGATCAAAAGCATGATTTTGCAGGCGATAGGCCATTTGATAATGTAAAGTAGCGATGTGGGTTGTAGCTACCTGAGGAGCACCAATAATCTGGACCTGGAACTTGAGGGCAGTGGGAAGATGAGGATCTGAAAGAGAAATATTGAAGTTGCGGTATAAGGTTAAGAAAGCTATTCCTGCATTCAGAGTAGCCTGAACAGTGGCGATTACAGTATGTTGATACTGCAAGAATCGACTGTCAAGAAGGGCTATACGGGAAACCACGGGAAGACCTTTCCGTCTATGGAAAGAGGGAAAATTTGATTGCTCCGAAATGGAGGTGAGTATAACCTTGTTGGGTCCACTGGGGAATTAGTTCTAGAGGTATTTCAAGGGTGAACAATTGTTCTTTTTCCGTAGCTGGGATCTGATACTGGTCAAAGCGAGAAGCCTGAACCAGTTCTTTTAGAGGGGGAGTCTTCTTAGGTTTCAATAGAGCTGTCCAGCGAGAAGAAGATGGAGCCCTTGGGAAAATAGTGTAAGGATTAAGAAGAGGAGAAGGGGTAAAAGGAATAACCTAATCATCGGGAACATATGATAGTTCATAAAGGTAGTCCAGAGAAGAAGAAGATCGAGAGGAAGTAGATCGTCGAGGTGAAGAGAAAAGAGAAGAAGAAGGCGAAGGTGAAGCCATAAAAAATTAAGAGAAATAAAAGGGGGCATGCTCCAGATCTGAACCATTACAACTCATCGGAGAAACTGAACGAGGTAAAGACACAGCTAGTCGAGGCCGATCAAGAACCCCCTGATCATAGTACCTAACTTCAGAGCAACCCGAGCCAAAAAATGGCACAAAACAGCATCCTTAGCCTGAAAGCCCACCACGCTCAAGGGTCTTTTTCTGACAATAGGAATCATAAGCAGGGATTACTTGCAAAAGGGCGTGGCCTAGACTGTATCTTTAGCTAGAACAGGTTCAATCCGAAGAAGAGTGACGGCCAGAGGAGGAGATTAGCCGGAGAAAGAGAAGACTGACTCTAATACCATTTTTAACTCACAGTGTTAGGCAAACACACCACACCTCTTGTTTTTTCTTTTTCATTCAGCCATAAGGCTATTTATAGCTCAATACAAATATGCAAACCCTGACATGTGTCTATGGACACGTATGCTATTGGTAGCAGTGCCCATCCGACAGCCTCTAGCATCGAAGCCGCGGACCCAGCACATGGGTGCACACTTTGAGGTGTTTCAGGCCATTGGATGTGTACTGCCACCTCTGCCGCGCCGTAGAGGAACCTATCCTGCTTTGTGGGGTTGGATTGCTTGGACTTCACTACAAAGCGATTTAATGGTTATATACTAACATTTTGGTTGACAGCCCTTGACGGTTCAGCCTATACTTACTTGACATTGGAGCTAATTCTGTTTTTTCATCTTTTACAATCATGAGGTGCCACCACCCACTGTAAAGCAGAGAAAACAATCTACTCCACTATGAAAGGTGGATAATGTGAATAAAGTCTTTTTTATTTGGCTGTCCAAAATCTTCTATGGGGATTGAAATGGAGACTAGTTTATGTTTATTGGCCGTGTGTTTCAACTTTCAATGGGGCCTTTGCCTTATTAATATTATTATTTTTTAATTTATTAATATGAAAATTCGAAAGAACAAGATCATCATTTTGTTTGAGACATAAATTTTGCCCTAGGCAGCAAGTGCTGTATATACAAAGGCATATGGAAAGAGCTCCACGGCCAAGTGAAGTTGATTGAGTCTGACAGAAAAAATCGCTTCAAAGTCCTTAGAGTCACTCATATCTCCAAAATCTGCTGGTTTAGATCCATGGCCTTTTTGAAAAAGGGCAAAGTATTATCATCATCCAAAAAGACTTTAGAATTAACATCAACAGAAACCAAGGTTTTAAAACTCTGTATTGGTCTTGGGAATTGGGATTGATCTTAATCGATACTAATACTAATACTAATCAGATTGATATTAGTTGCGATTGAATTGAGATCGATACCAATCCAGATTGGTCAAGATAGGATAGAAATATTATTGCTTTCAATTAAAAATCATTTTGACTATTTTACCCTTTGTACGTACTACTGATCTACCAATATGGTATTGGCCATGAATCAGGATTAGTCAAAGTCAATTCCTATCCTATCCAATCGATCTAATCCAATTTAACAAAACCATGAGAAGAGTCTCCAAAAGAAAGATCTACTTAGAATGTATTCCAGAAGAAGTACCTCCAACTAGCAAAACAAGGACAGATAACATTTCTATGCGAGAACAAGCCACCAATCGAATCATTAAGTATAGAAAGAAAATAAGCACCAGTTTTGCTAGTAAAAAGTACTTGTTTGGAAAGCAAACACCACCATCGATCTACAAAATCACTAAAATCAAAGCGTGAGATATGACAAATCAAACTACATGTGCAGTTAGAACATGTAACCTTCAGATTGTCCTTTTTTTTCCCCCAAAATTCTTCAAGTTAGAGGTAAAAAGGGATTTTCAAAATTATTTGAAACTGATTTATCATTATGTCATTTTCAAGAATTATCATTGTTTGGCACATGTTTTTTACTGCATCTATTAACCATTATCTGTGTTTTTCGTTGGATAGAAATGGATAGAAAAGAAAAAATGAATCTTGAATAAGGACGGGAAAAAAAATCTAGGGATTTGATTGTGAAAATAAAATAAAATAAAATAAAATAAATGCATCTTGCCACATTGAATGGAGAATATCCTATATTGTATCCTCCATGCATTTTTTTTTTTTTTTTTTTTTT